>NC_091125.1:158486620-158564120 GCF_040183065.1 Periplaneta americana
TGGAATGGAGAAAAATTCTCTCCATCACCGGGATTCGAACCCGGATTTTCAGCTCTACGTGCTGACGCTCTATCCACTAAGCCACACCGGATTCCAGTTCCGATGCCGGATTGAATCCTCTCAGTTCAAGTTCCACCTCTCAGTTTCCCTTTAGTGGCCAACCCTCATGCACTGTGTCACAGATGTGTGACAATGGCACAATGTTCAACACACTATGTGCAGAGGTGCACTCATTACGAGTGACTAAGTGGCCGGGATCCGACGGAATGAGCGCCGTCTTAAATCACTAAGTGATTATATACGCATATCATATTATAGCGATGTACCGAAGTACATATGATATTTCCATGCATGAATTTTGCGTTATTATATGATGAATGATCGGTGGAACGGAGAAAAATTCTCTTGGGCACCGGAATTCGAACCCGGGTTTTCCGTTCCACCGATCCACACTTCTAACACGAGCAATTAATCCACAATGTTTCCCAGTAAAAGACATTGCACCATTGGTGCGGTGCAGATATTCATGCATTCGTCCCAAAACAGTCCGTTTTCTTTGAGATAGAAATCAACCAAATTAAAATATATCCTCCCCACTTGTCCAACTCCTGAGAGGCTTGCAAAACAACATTTCATCTTCGACTGAATTATCATTTATGTACAGTAGTGCCAAAAAAAAAACCGGACCGACCCTTGTAGCTGATTTCAGAGCCTTGTTCACTCCAGAGGACGATAGACGGTAACTAAGACTTTCGTGGTTCGAATCCTGCCTGGGAAGGAAACTTTTTTTTTTGTTCCTTATTCAAATTTATTCCCAATACTTTTCGATTGCAGCGATATTTTACTCCTTAATTAACTTATTATTCCCAGAACATGAATTTTACCAGCAATCGAAAAGTATTGGGAATAAATTTGAATAAGAAACAAAAACAAGTTTCCTTCCCAGGCAGGATTGGAACCACGAAAGTCTTAGTTACCAGTCTATCGTGCTCTGGAGTGAACAAGGCTCTGAAATCAGCTACAAGGGTCGGTCCGGTTTTTTTTGCCACGACTGTACCTGACGACAACAAGAAATATTGCAAGTCCAGAGGTTTCGTCAAATTGAAGTGCGTAACACCCGCTAATTTTATACGGGTAATAACTTCATGTTCAATTTGAATAATATCGAGGGAAAAATTGTTCCGGAGCCTTTGGTTTAACGTACCAACGCTCTACCACTGAGCTATCCGGGAACTCTAACCGACACCGATCCAATTTTTCCCTCTATATCCACAGACCTCAAAGTGGGCTGACAACCGTCAAGCAACCAACTTCGAGTGCACACTAACTCCGTGTGACTTAAATTGTGGTTTTCTGTTAACGAACAGTGACGTGTATTATGCAAATCAAGATTTCAGGTATAACTCCCTGTAAAGTTGATTTGAATAATTTCGAGGGAAAAATTGTTCCGGAGCCGGATATCGAACCCGGGACCTTTGGTTTAACGTACCAACGCTCTACCACTGAGCTATCCGGGAACTCTAACCGACACCGATCCAATTTTTCCCTCTATATCCACAGACCTCAAAGTGGGCTGACAACCGTCAAGCAACCAACTTCGAGTGCACACAAACTCCGTGTGACTTAAATTGTGGTTTTCTGTTAACGAACAGTGACGTGTATTATGCAAATCAAGATTTCAGGTATAACTCCCTGTAAAGTTGATTTGAATAATTTCGAGGGAAAAATTGTTCCGGAGCCGGGTATCGAACCCGGGACCTTTGGTTTAACGTATCAACGCTCTACCACTGAGCTATCCGGGAACTCTAACCGACACCGATCCAATTTTTCCCTCTATATCCACAGACTTCAAAGTGGGCTGACAACCGTCAAGCAACCAACACACTAACTCCGTGTGACTTAAATTGTGGTTTTCTGTTAACGAACAGTGACGTGTATTATGCAAATCAAGATTTCAGGTATAACTCCCTGTAAAGTTGATTTGAATAATTTCGAGGCAAAAATTGTTCCGGAGCCGGGTATCGAACCCGGGACCTTTGGTTTAACGTACCAACGCTCTACCACTGAGCTACCCGGGAACTCTAACCGACACCGATCCAATTTTTCATGTTCAATTTGTTTACTCATTTAATGAATTCTTCTAGCAACTGTATCATTTGAAAGTGGAATTGACTGTATAACATTTTTAAATTTTCCACCAATCACAGTTTTAACAACATCCATTATGCATAGCTTTATTAGTCTCGGAAATTGTATGTGAATTCCCAATTTTGGACACATGGTACAGTAACTAACTTGAAGTGATGCTTTTTCATCATATGATAACGCAGAATCCCTGCATGGAAATATCATATGTACTTCGGTACATCGCTATAATGTGCACCATCAACCTCGACTACGCTAAGAGCTGGTTGGCGTCGAACACACGGTCATGGCCATCGAGAAGTGTCAAACTGTTGCTGTAAGTATCACAGAAATATGTAAATATGAAGTAAATTTATTTGTAAGTGTGCAATAAAATACGAGAACACAACATTTTTTTTCAGTACTGTAAATGAAACTATTTAAGCAATACGAGCAATGCCTTTAACATATTTCAAACATGATTACTCCATCTCTGTCTTGGGTAGCCTTCTGTCTAAATACAAGAGATCGTTTCTGTTAAATAGGTAAACACAACGTTACATGGGTAGTTAATGAAGTGTACAGGTCAGCATTAACACTAAAACACGGGTAGTTAGTGTGGAATGGATTATGTAGTCGATGGGATCCTTCTCATTTCAAAATATTATCACATCTGCCGAGGACATTCTTGTAGCTGCGCGTAATAAATATACCAGTTTTACGAGCAACTCTGTGCCAAACAATAAGACATCTCTCTGAAACATAGCGGACAATGAACAGCCACTAGATGTCCACTGTATTTTATTTCAGTCCAGGATTATGAAACAAGTTATGAATAACTACAGCGAGCCATCTTTAAGCATAATATTCTTATTTTATGATGCTGACAGTCCGGTCCACAGACTTGGGTTCCGGACCTCACTGTAAACACAACTGACGGTTATCGCGAACATTTATATATTAGCCTACAAGTAGGATATTATTTTATTTATTACTAGCCGTACCCGTGCGCTCCGCTGCACCCGTTAGAAATAAATATAAAGTAATTACATAATTAAAATAGCACATTTGATCCAGGGAAGATTCGTGTTTGATAGAAGGATAAATAGTTTAATATGTTACTTAATTTAAATTGTATTTAAATAATTAAAATGCGATCATTTTGGTCCAGAGACCACTCATTTGGTGCAATGACAATTCCTTTAACATGTTTCTTAATTTTTATTACATGCATCCGTACTTTAATGAAGACTGACATATCATTTATATTTTATGTGTATACTTCATTTTACTTGCTATATGTTTCCATTGAATTATGATAACTTAATTTTAACCCTTGTTTTCTACGTTTTCAGTAAATGGCGCTTGGGCCACTATGGTTCTGAACTCTTCAAATAAATTATATTATATTATATTATATTATATTATATTATATTATATTATATTATATTATATTATATTATATTATATTATATTATATTATATTATATTATATTATATTACATTATATAAAAAATGTGTTGATAACGGATATATACCGATAAGTAAGTTTTTAATTTGTTATGGAGGCTCTTGAATCTCAGGAGGAACAAATTTTATTTTACAACAGCGCAACATAATCTGCTTGGCTCATTACCCAATTTTTTTGCATTGCATTTAATACATATGTATTTTATGTATTTTAACACGATTCAATTGAGCATGTTAAAATTTGGATTATAAAATAATGGAATGCTAAGCTAACATATTATTACTGCATACTAAATCAATACACTCTTGTGGTTCGTTAATTCTCTGAGATAAACATTATTTTAAGAAATACAGGAAACGAATACACAGAATAGCCTATCAAGTTGTTTGTGTATAAGAAGCTATTTTAATCTTACCTGTCCTCGATTCACTCAGAAGTTAATGTAATAACATTATAGCATTATGTCCATCTAGAGAAACTACACTTTCCAATGGTGAATTAATAATTAATTATACAAATCGGTTAATTTAGCTTCCGATATTACTTCATATAAACACAGCCTACAGAGAATGTTTCTATCTTTCATAGCTTTCGATTGTTGCTGTCCAAGGCCTCTTATAGACGAAGTCATTTGTTTTTTAATTCATTACACTGCCTTAGATGGCAGTTATTTTAATTTTAAAACTCATCTATTTCATTAAATATCAGTCCTATCAAAATTTTTCAAGGAATAAAACTTATCGGACATCATTTTTAAAGAAACTTTTGTTATGTAACATTTTTCACAAAAATCAATAATAAGCGAGATATTTCGATTTATTTAATTCAGGCCCCCTTATAACCCCACCTTTTAAATAATGTATTTTGAATGCCATATAGCCTAAAATCTAAGTTACAACGAACTTAATTTATATTCCAATTTTCATCGACATTCGTTCAGCCATTATCGCGTGAAAAGGTAACAAACATGCAGACAGACAGACAGACAGACATACAAACAAAAATTTCAAAAAAGCGATTTTCGGTTTCAGGCTGATTAATTATATATGTTAGGACCAATTATTTTTGGAAAATCGAAAATTACCAGAAAAATTTCGGCTACCTACAGATTTATTATTAGTATAGATATTCTTTTTAGCTAAGACTACAAACTCAGTTGGTCTGGGTTCAATTACCGGCTATATATGAGTAGCTAACTGACTGTATTATTTTAGAAAATAAATAAATAAATCTTCCTCAACTTGGTTGGGTTTTTTCCGAGGTTTTCCCTAACCATAATGTAAATGCCAGGCAATCTGTTGACGAATCCTCGAGCTCACTACATCTTGCCAAAAATTTATAAAAAATTGAAAATGAAACTGTAAAAAAATTGTAAAAATTATAATTGTAATCTTGTAAAATTTGAATTGTTCCATACATTAAAGCTTCATTGTTAATGTAAGATCTATGGAATATAATAAATGAAATGAAATATGAAACTATATTACAGAAACATAGGCCCTACTTAAAATAATATGAGAAAAGAGTCTTCCTGTAGGTTCTTCTCTTTAACACTTTACATTTGCTTCTTCTACATTCCTCAAGGATCAATATTAGGTCCCCTACTTTTTCTAGTGTTCGTAAATGATCTTGCCCCCCTAATAAAAGATGTAGGTCATCCCATATTATTTGCAGATGACACAAGTATAGTAATTACAACCAATAACTCCAACACATTCCAATCTTCAACAGAGGAAATTCTATTCAAAATATGTGACTGGTTCTCAGTCAATAAATTGGTATTAAATTGTAACAAAACTAGCATAATTTAATTTAAATCCTGTTCAAATTCAACCTCGTAAATTTATAGCGCAATAATTAACAATAAATCCCTATAAGAAACAACAACAACCTAATTTCCTGGCTTAAAAATCGATAATGTGTTAAATTGGAAAAAACATATTAAAGAAATTACCCCCAAACTAAATTCAGCTTGTTTCGCTATTAGATCTATGCAAAAGATAGTAAATATCAATACCTAAAAAACAATATATTTTGCATACTTTCACTCGGTAATGAGTTTTGGAATAATATTCTGGGGAAATTCCACAGATAGTAACAGGATATTCCTATTATAAAAAGAGTAATTAGAATAATAGTAGGTGCCAAATCTAGGGAATCGTGTAGGACTATTTTCAGAAAACTACAAATAATGCCCATGGCTTGTCAGTATATTTTTTTCATTAATAATCTTCCTCGTATGTAATCGTGAAAACTTTGTAACTAATTCAACAGTTCATAGCATAAATACACGTCAAAAAAATGACTTTCACATTCCATCGGCAAGTCTAACATGCTATCAAAAAGGAGTGCGTTATATGGCAGTAAAAATTTTTAATAGCCTCTCCATGGATATAAAAAATGAAACTCAAAACATAAGATTATTTAAGGCCAAATTAAAGAAGTGCATAATTTCTCACGCCTTCTATTCTGTAGGTGAATTCATGACATTCAATAACGCTTCATGAAATTGATACTAAAACTTTGTGTTGTACTAGTAGACTATATTGTAAATCTCGTCTATATATATTTCATCTAGACTGTGACTATACATTAAGATTTTATAATAGTATTAAGTTTTTTTAACTTGCTCCATATTCTAGCTGTAAAGCAATGTATGAATACCATGGAATGTTAATAAATAGAATGCAATACAATACAATACAGTCTTTTTTTCATTTCTGTTGTATTTAACATGCTGAAAAAATTCGATAGTGGGCGAAAGAGACAAAATCCAGTACCTACAGAATACCACTGTAACACGCTACCACGCGTCCGTTTAGACGAAAAAGAAACCACACCATAAATTTGACGCGGACTGATCACAAGGCCGTTGGTTCTTATAACGGAGTCAATGTGACTTGAAAAAGACAGAAAAGGAGATGAGACAGTGGGCAGTAGAAAGTGCAATACGAAAAGTGGGTTTTGAAGGTAAAACTCAAGTTCATGGTCATGGCACGGTTCCAGGGACAGGACCGGGCCAACAGGAATGTCGTACGACCTCGTTTCCCAGGATAATGGCATAGCTTCCTAATTAACACAGGTGTCGCTGATACTAGTGCCATATCGCCTTTAGTCCACATATAGACAAGTCGGTAAGGCAGTACAAGCATTTATCCACAGAGCTCTTCTAATGTGTATTATATTTTACAATAATTTTAGCTTTTAATGTGGATATAATTTAGTCTACAGTAAATACAGTAATAATAATAATAATAATAATAATAATAATAATGTATCATTATTGCTATAATAATAATAATAATAATAAGAATAATAATAATAATAATAATAATAATAATAACAATAATAATAATAACAACAACAATAATAAACTAGTACGATTAATTAAAATGTGTCTCAGTGAAACGTACAGCAGAGATCGTATAGGTCAGTTTCTGTCAAATGCGTTTCCAATTCACTGTGGGCTAAAGCAAGGAGATGCACTATTACCTTTACTTTTCAACTTTGCTCTAGAGTATACAATTAGGAAAGTCCAGGATAACAGAGAGGGTTTGGAATTGAACGGGTTACATCAGCTTCTTGTCTATGCGGATGACGTGAATATGTTAGGAGAAAATCCACAAAAGATTAGGGAAAACACGGGAATTTTACCGGAAGCAAGTAAAGAGATAGGTTTGGAAGTAAATCCCGAAAAGACAAAGTATATGATTATGCCTCGTGACGAGAATATTGTACGAAATGGAAATATAAAAATTGGAAATGTATCCTTTGAGGAGGTGAAAAATTCAAATACCTGGGAGCAACAGTAACAAATATAAGTGATACTCGGGAGGAAATTAAATACAGAATAAATATGGGAAATGTCTGTTATTATTCGGTTGAGAAACTTTTATCATCCAGTCTGCTGTCGAAAAATCTGAAAATTAGAATTTATAAAACAGTTATATTACCGGTTGTTCTGTATGGTTGTGAAACTTGGACTCTCACTTTGAGAGAAGAACAGAGATTAAGGGTGTTTGAGAATAAGGTGCTTAGGAAAATATTTGGGGCTAAGCGGGATGAAGTTACAGGAGAATGGAGAAAGTTAAACAACACAGAACTGCAAGCATTGTATTCTTCACTTGACATAATTAGGAACATTAAATCCAGACGTTTGAGATGGGTAGGGCATGTAGCACGTATGGGCGAATCCATAAATGCATATAGAGTGTTAGTTGGGAGGCCGGAGGGAAAAAGATCTTTAGGGAGGCCGAGACGTAGATGGGAAGATAATATAAAAATGGATTTGAGGGAGGTGGAATATGATGACAGAGAATGGATTAATCTTGCACAGGATAGGGACCGATGGCGGGCTTATGTGAAGGCGACAATGAACCTCCGGGTTCCTTAAAAGCCAGTAAGTAAGTAAGTAAGTAATAACAACAATATTATTGTATTATTATTACTATTATTATTATCATTGATATGATTATGTCATGAGAAAATTCACAAATTATCAGAGAAAACATGGTAAATTTATCTGAAGCAAGTAAGGAGACAGATTTGCAAGTAAACCCCGAAAAGACAAAATATATGATTAAGTCTCGTGACCAAAACATAGTTGTTTAGTTAACTGTTCAAATACAGGTTTGAACCTCATAAGTGACACCAATAAGGCATCACTTATGCGGAAACTAAGCCAGGAGATAATGAGGTAGGGTGGCCAGTTCCTTTCCCCCTCCGTTACATACAACGCTGGCTAATTACATGTTACACTAATCAGCGTTCAGATGTATACAAACAACTGTTCTTCCTCTGACGCATATCGTCAAGAAAGATGTACTGCCTGATAACAGATGTACATTTGTATTTGTATTTATTAACATTCCATTGTATTCATACATTGCTTTACAGCTAGAATATGGAGCAAGTCAAAAAAGTAATACTATTACAAAGTCTTAATTTATAGTCACAGTTTAGATGAAATATATACAGAAGAGATTTACAACATAGTCTACTAGTACAACACATAGTTTCAGTATCAATTTCATGAAGTGTTATTGAATGTCATGAATTCATCTACAGAAAAGAAGGCGTGAGAAATTAAGTACTTCTTTAATTTGGCCCTAAATAATATTATGTTTTGAGTTTCATTTTTTATATCGATAGGGAAGATATTAAAAAATTTTTACTGCCATATAACGCACTCCTTTTTAGTCATTTTTGACGTGTTTATGCTATGAACTGTTGAATTAGTTACAAAGTTTTGCGATTACATACGAAGAAGATTATTAATGAAAAAATATACTGACAAGCCATGGGCATTATTTGTAGTTTTGTTTAATAGTCCTACACGTTTCCCTAGATTTGGCACCTACTATTATTCTAATTACTCTTTTTTGTAATAGGAATATACTGTTACTATCTGTGGAATTTCCCCAGAATATTAATTCAAAACTCATTACCGAGTGAAAGTATGCAAAGTATATTGTTTTTAAGATATTGATATTTACAATTTTTGCACAGATTTAATAGCAAAACATATCAGCCAGAACCTCAATCAGAGGCACAGAACATAGTACGAATGGAAATATAAAAACTGGAAATTTATCCTTTGGAAAGGTGGAAAAATTCAAATACTTTGGAGCAAGAGTAACAAATATTGACACTCGAGAGAAAGCAGAATAAATATAAGAAATGCCTGTTTTTATTCGGTTGAGAAGATTTTGTCATTCAGTCTGCTTTCAAACAAACTCACAGTTAAAATTTATAAAATTGTTATATTACTTATTGTCCTGTGTGGTTGTAAAACTTGGACTTTCACTTTGATACAGGAACAGAAGTTAAGGGTGTTTGAGAATAAGGTGTTTAGAAAAATATTTGGGGCTAAGAGGGATGAAATTACAGGAGAATGGAGAAAGCTACATAATGTAGAACTGCACGCATTGTATTCTTCACATAACATAATAAAATTAGGAACATTAAATCCAGACGTTTGAGATGGGCAAGGCATGTAGCACGTATGGGTGAATCCAGAAATGCGTATAGTGTTAGTTGGAAGACTTTAGAGAAAACGAACTTTGGGGAGGTCGAGATGTAGATGGGAGGTTAATAATAGTGCAAGAAAATAAATTCAGTATTTACTACTTAAACCACTATAGAGTATTCCACGTTAAGAAAAAAGCATTGAGCATATGGGACTATTCCATCAAATAATCAATTGCTATAGAAACGTCTTCATATCACAAAGCTTCTACAATGTACTACGCAAGGTCCATAAAACAATTTTTTTTTTTCTTGATGTGAAAATAATGTTCTATAGTAATATCACAGTGTAGTATATACGGTCACGAAGCTCAATATGTAGGGAATATGCATCCATAGATAGTTGCTAACCACTAGGATCGCTACTATCGCCTCATTACAGATAATGTGAAATAGCACCGGCACAGTCTATTGTTCCTAGTACCTTCAACAACTCAAGCTTCGTGACTGTTAGACTGGTAATATCTTGAATGTAATACATCTGTGGCCGGGAGGAAAAAGGTCTTAAGTAAAAATTTTATACTTTTCAGGAAAGCATTAAAAGTTTGAAATTGGTGTCAATTATAGAGTTTTTTTAATTAAGAGGTTTTTCCTGGATATTATTTGTTTATATTTCTTCCAAAGTAGATAATGTTGCTCATTTAACAATTTTCTTGATTATTTCCAAAAATAGCCGCATTTAAGCCCTTTTAAGACTAGAAGCCAAACTCAGTAGAAGGGATTATTAAACACAAGACCTTTTTCATGTCAAAATAAATGAGAAATGTAAATTATTAGGAATGCAAAATGAGTCTTGAACAATTATAGGACTGTTTACCCTGGTATTTAAAGTTTTAAAAGAAAAGGGCGTCACTACGTGATAAAATAGCTAAAATACAACTTAGACCTTTTTAATGGGGAATCATGGAAAGTAAACATGTGATATAAAGTATTAAATATATTTAAGTCTTTTATTCTGTGTGTGCTCGATTCAAAAAGTTTTTAGGACATTTGGTAACGCTCTATAAATCCAGTCAGGAGTCTTATTTGACTTTAGCCTTTTTACCAGACTGTAGAGAATTGTTTCCGCTTTCAGAATATATAAAAATCTCATTTTCACAAAAAATTGACTTAAGACCTCTTTCCTCCCGGCCACAGACATATGTGACGATATTGAAACTTCATTTATTTTTGTGCGAGATCGTGCGTATTTGCTTGTTTTCCTCACAGAACCAATACGCAGTAAGTGTGAAATACCACATTCAGTATTTCCAACGTAACACACATAATAATTTCCCTCTTCTTACCGCTTAAGCGCGACATTCATTTTACTGCTTTAGGCTTTTAACATATTATTTTTAGAGACGTTTAACATAGTAATAATTATACATTGGAAACTTACCACTGCAATTTCACCTAAATTGCAATGGCAATTATTGTTTTTAAATATTTGCAAAAATTAAGTAAACTCTACAACACCACAAAAGTTACTGTATTTGTAATGTAAGTAACATTAAGGAAGCCGTAAAAAAATCAACAAGATTCCAGATGCCGATGTTATTACTGCAATATGTTATATAAATAATATTGTTAAAATATTAAAATGAAAAATAAATCATTACATAACCTTACCGTTTGTTTTAAGTTCGCATTTATAGACTGGGGGAAAAAAAGACAGACGTGTATCACGGCCTGCTAGAGTATAGTAAACACAGAAAACATTTTATAGCAACAATGTTGAAGAAAGATATTTTGGTGTTCCGAAGTTGCCGTCATTAAACAGAAACCAACATGGAGATTTCATTGCAACTAATTAGAAATTCGTCTTTCAGGTATGTAATAAACGATCTTCGCATAAAATAATGTACGTTACACGAGCGGTATGTTTGTTTTCATGTTCTCGGAAATTAAAAAAGCTCAACTACGTTTCGCTTTTTCAATCTTTTCCTCGACCATGAAAACGTCAACATACCGCTCTTGTAACGTATATTACTATTCCAATCGTGATATGTTGCAGGTTGCTAAGCAGCAAAATGCACCTAGAATGTTACAAAATTGATAACGGACATTTTTCCCGAATAGGTGCCCACTTAAACGTTCCAGGTTAACAATTAAAGAAACGTTTGTGACTCACTTAGGAGGCCTTGGATTGAAACTGAAGCATAACCAAAGAATCAAGCCGAGCCCAGCAACAAGAGTTACGACTCAGTAATTGGATCAGTTCCCTGGACTCATTAATACCGACACAATCATAACAGCAATGATATCTGCGTTTATCATTCAAGAACAATTAAAGGACGGCAATAAACTACAAAATGCAAAGCGAGACCTTTTTCACTTGGTTTATGGCCGCGAGTTCAACACCAGAAGGCTGTCCGATACCAGCGCCACAAAGGATGTCTGAGATTCTTACAAAACATAAATATTGTTGTTGCATTTTGTAGCACTATCATCAAGTACGGGCAGACATTTTTATGCTGTTTATGCTGCACAAGTCCATTAGCGATTCCGCTACGTGACTAGGATACTTACATCATAGCTTTGTACACATTAGTATAAAGGAATTTATTTCCTTTATTGGCTACCATGTTGAAGTACTGGAGCTCGGGTATGAATTAAATAATTAAAACTTAACATTAACAGTCCGATACGTCACTTCCTGTTAGAGTGGCTTATGTCACAGTGTAATTGAAGTTGTCGTGCGGTTAAGAGGGTGGTCTTTATGAATTATTTAACTTGCGCTCATCACAGGATACACCTGCCCCTAATCAATAATTTGTACAGGATCCTTTTAAAAAATGCAGAAATACCGGATAACACGTGCTGACATATTGTTTGTACTTATTGTTAAACAAACGAGGATATAGGGGAAAATAAGTTTAAATAATTACTTACAAAAAATAATAAAGATAATTCATTCATGCATAATTTTCTGCCCAAGAGGTGGTCCTTCACTGCAATTTTCTTGGCTTAAAAATCGATAATGTGTCAAATTGGAAAAATCATATTAAAGAAATTGCCCCCAAACTAAATTCAGCTTGCTTTGCTATTAGATCTATGCAAAAGACAGTAAATATTAATACCTTAAAAACAATATACTTTGCATACTTCCACTCGGTAATGAGTTTTGGAATAATATTCTGGGGAAATGTCCAAGAGAGGATATAGCATGGTAGCGACTTCTCCAAGAAAGAAAGTGCTTGAAAGTATTTTAAGTAAGCTATACATTTTAAAGTGGTGTTCTGTTTTCGGAATTCGTACTAATCATTTCACGTGATCAAACTACATTTTTAGGTTAGGTCTCGTGCGTCGTAAACTGTTTAGTTAAATCAAAGAATTTCATGTTGCCAGACAAAACAAATTTTAATATTAGATCATACTAATCCTAATTACTAACATAATATTTGTTAAAGAAATTTAAAAATATAGTTTACTAACTTACTACCACAGAAATCAAATAAAACATAAATCTATTCGATATGAATATCGTACTCGAAGAGAAAAGTCTACTTTTCCATTAATTGAGCCTAAATGTTATACAAGTGCAGCTATTAAACATGGTGCTAGTTTCTGCCTAAGACTTTATAATAAAATTACAAACCATTTTCAAAATTTAAAATATGTTAAAATTGAAGCTTTTAAAAAATAAATTCGTAAAATTATCCATGATATATATAATATTAACAAATGTATTTTTTTACCTTTTATTTCTGTCGACTATATTCATGTTTTTATTGAATATCACTGGCTTCTGTCGGATTGTCAATTTATATTAAATGTGTATTTTTCTCTCCTTTTCTCCTTCTTCTTTATTCTTGCTCTTGTGTTGTATTTATTGGTTTGAATTAAGTTACTTACTGTATTTAGTAATCTGTCCTTGTAAATTTTATGTTATATTCTTGACTAAGACCACATCGTACACGAGCCTGGCTCTTACGGTAGTGCCTAGAAATATTTTTGTTTTATAAATGTAATTTCTACTCACTAGCTAGCTAGTTAAATGAATAAATAAATAGATGGACGGACGGACAGACGGACGGACGGACGGACAGACAGACAGACAGACAGACAGACAGACAGACAGACAGACAGACAGACAGACAGACAGACAGACAGACAGACAGATAGATAGATAGATACGTACGTACGTACATACATACATACATACATACATACATACATACATACATACATACATACATACATACATACATACATATGCAAGAATTCCAGACGGAAAATATACTATTTCATAAATTATTTAATCATGTAGAAAACACCTCGAAACATAGGCCTAGAGATGAGATGTGGTAAATAAGTAAAACATGTAGTTATTGTATTATTATTATTATTATTATTATTATTATTATCATTACCATTATCATTATTTCAGTACGTAGCATTGTGATTTTTCCCTCTTTAGTGATAACTGGTATTAGTTGGCAACACTGAAGAGACGGCCAAATTAGACTTTTAGGAACTACACTTAAGTGATCCTCACTATATACATGGAACAGTACTAATATTTGCGAAACAAGTAAAACGTTTATTGACGGAATGTGTGTCATCTTCAAGCCGGCATTCCTTTACAAGCTGAGCTCTTGTAGCATATGAACTCTGTGCGCATGCGCAACTGACTGAATTTTAGTAGTCCGATCGTGCGTGAAATGTAAAGCTGTATGTCCATTCCTTGTTTCGCTGTACATGGGGAAGTGTGTAGTGTTTTTGTTCATGTAATTTTTTATTAGCAGAAATAGCAGCGACATACGTGACGGCTGATACGGGAACAGCAGAAACAAAACAGCAGCTAGTGGAGCGAATTATTGGTTCTTTATGAAGCTTAATTGTCCAGTAATGGACGCTAATGTGAAATAATCCCATGACCGGGGGATAGCCCGAAACTAAAAGAGCTCGATTAGACCTTCTGTTAATGGATGGTAATGGCTGTTATAGTCTACATGTAAGACTGGGCAAAGAATGATATGTTTGCGGAACGGAAAACTGCCACGTCTGGTATACATAAAAGTTTAAATTCCATTATCATATCATCTATTCCCCCGACACAATTAGCCCCGCAAAACAACAAAATAACGCCAGCCGAAGTGCGGCAATTGGACATCCGGGTTCTTTGATTGGCGTTGTTGTAGCGGATTTGTATTTTCATGCATTTCCTACGTAAACAAGGACTCATGCAGTACTCATAGGACGTGTTAGCAGTCATTCTTCATTTTGGCTTATTTCCTAGAAAGAAGGACGTTTCGGGTAATTCCCATGGCCTACTTTTCAATAACAAACCAACTGTTTCTGAGATGACATAGGAAGTGGAAATAAAAACTATAGTATATTATGCAACGAGCCTATAATGGTAGTAATTAAGACGCGAGTATGTTTATGAAACTCGCTTGCGCTCGTTTCATAATTTTCATACGAGCGTCTTAATTACAATTATAGGGCAAGTTTCATACGACTTTTTATGCTCGACCATATTTCTAACTTGAAATTATTCATAAGTATTCATGTTATTCCTATGTGACTGACCTTGTGCAATCTCGTAAATTGTGAGATGTGCGGAGACGCGAAAGTATTGATTTTTTCCGAGGAACAAAATGTCATTGACCTTGATATAATCTAGAGAGTAAAACGAACATTAATCTTGATATAACATTGAAATTGATTTAGACATTGAAAAATGAGATGACAAATTGAATTTATTTGAATATTACTTACAATTAACGCTAATTATTATAGTAACAGAACATAACCTTTTGCGACAGTATTGGATTTCCAGCCTCCGTGACGTTTCGCTAGTTGTCTTTCGATTGCATATCCGAGAATAATCGATACTTGCGCTTTCATAATGCTACAATGGCGTGTTCTGATTGGTTGAAGAACTAAACTTTAATGAATAGGCGTACTTTAATAAGGTCCATTAAAGGGCTGCTACCAGGTGTATAATTACTACATTTCGGCATGGTCGAGCATAAAAAATAAAAAGCATCATCTGGTCAACAGTCTTAAGTTCCATGATGATAATGATAAGATTTATTGGCGATTATGATTAATATTCCTGTTCTGAGGTTGGTGCACCTGTTACCTCGGATTCTGTTAGCCCCGTATAACAGGGTGACATATAGGTATGGAAGTAGGCAGGATAGATGAAGATGAAGGTGATAATTACGGAGAAATGAACCCAGGACCCGGAGCCCAAAATTACTCAGATTTGAACTTAATGGATTGAGGGTAAACCCCGGACAAAACTAAAACTAAACCAGGCAATTTGTCTCAACCAGAATTACATCCCGGGCTAGTTAGTTTCGCAGTTAGACATGGTGACCACTACTGCAAAGCGGTGAACTATAATCAAGAATTTGAGATAAGGTAATTTAATACAAATCAAAGTAAGAAAAATTAAGAAAGGTAGAGGGATGAAAATTTATATTACTTTGATTTCTGTTATGTACAGTTAGTTAAGGTAAGAATAGAAAGATTAGGCAAGGATAGTATAGGTTAGTTTAGGCGAGGCGAGGCGAGGTGAGAAAAACAAGGTAATTCCTTACAAAGAACATTAATGGATAGGTTAGTTTAAGAAAACTTAAAGTAAACTTCATGACAGCAAATACACCTAAGATAAGAAAAGGCAAGATAAAGTTTGGTAACACAAATTTATTAAGGTAATACAAGACCAGGTAGATAATACCTAGAAAATTTAAGGTAACTAACTTAGATGAAGTAAATTATGTTCCTGCGGAAAATCTAATTAACGTCACTAACTTGAAACTAACTTACTTACTGGCTTTTAAGGAAATCCGAGGTTCATTGCCACCCTCACATAAGCCCGCCATTGGTCCCTATCCTGAGCAAGATTAATCTAGTCTTTATCATCATATCCCACCTCCCTCAAATCCATTTTAATATTATCTTCCCATCTACGTCTCGGTCTCCCAAAAGGTCTTTTTCCCTCCGGCTCCCAACTAACACTCTTATGCATTTCTGGATTCGCCCATACGTGCTACATGCCCTGCCCATCTCAAACGTCTGGATTTAATGTTCCTAATTATGTCAGGTGAAGAATACAATGCGTGCAGTTCTGTGTTGTGTAACTTTCTCCATTCTCCTGTAACTTCATCCCTCTTAGCTCCAAATATTTTCCTAAGCAACTTATTCTCAAATACCCTTAATCTCTGTTCCTCTCTCAAAGTGAGAGTCCAAGTTTCACAACCATACAGAACAGGTAATATAACTGTTTTATAAATTCTTTCAGATTTTTTGACAGCACACTGGATGACAAAAGCTTCTCAACCGAATAATAACACGCATTTCCCATATTTATTCTGTGTTTAATTTCCTCTCGATTATCACTTATATTTGTTATTGTTGTTCCAAGATATTTGAATTTTTCCACCTCTTCAAGGGATAAATTTCCAATTTTTATATTTCCATTTCGTACAATATTCTCGTCACGAGACGTAATCATATACTTTGTCTTTTCGGGATTTTCGTGTGAGCATTTTGAATTAAAAATAGTAAAATAAATTGTAATCAATTCTTTTATATTGCAATATAGGGTTTTATTTGTATAGGACAATGCCTGTTGCAATTTTTTTGATTGCTCAGTAACTGAAATGTAAACTATTAAATTATTAAAGCTGCACAAGGCAAGGTAAGATAAGCAATGGTGAGTAACGTAAGGGTTAAGGAAAGAATTCCCAGACATTTAGGCCCGGTTTTATAAATACGGTTAATCTAAAGATTATGTTAAACCTAAATTAAACCTAACCATGAGTTTAAGTCAACGTGCCGTATTATAGAGTCTCGGTTAAGTTAAACCGTAGTGGAATACGATTGGTATTACTGCTAGGAAAAAAAAGAACATTGCAACTGTTTAATTATATTAGCCAGTGATTTAAAATAGCCGATGCTCGTGGAGAATCTTCATTAAGAAACATCTTTGTTCTTCGATATCAGAGCGAGTATCATAAATAAACCTAAAGAGGACCAATACCGTGTACTTCAGTATGCTTGTCAGGCTTAACCTCAAACAGTTTGTTAATGCTGGCTACCAACGTTATATTCCCAAACACAATGCGACCAGACTAAACCTTGCATGACCATCCGCGACTAACTCCATACAGAATCAACTGAGTAATGAAGTAATAATATTAGTGTGCGTATTGTATGTGTTGTCTAGAATATTTACGAAACGGAATTCAGTGTAACAAAATTATTTTTACGAGTCTAGTAAAATTAGGTAATATTATTAGTGTGTTTATAAATCAGGCCCCATAGTAAATCTTACCAGGAGACTGTCTGCCACACACAGTACAATGCGCAATAGGTTTATAGTAGATTTACGGACACCTCTGAAATCATCCATCGTTTTCAATATGTCTACTACCAGAAGAAAAATAGCGCAGCGCAACTAGTAACTGTTGCAGAAATTCAACAGAATGTTCTCAAAAATAAAAAAAAGAAATCATTTATCTTTCCATCTTTTAATTCAAACCCTAAAACAAATATTTTTGCACTTTCTCATTTTTCTGTTGCATGTTGTATCCGAGTTTCAATTTTTCGAAACAAGGTTAGGACTATAAGCCTAATTCTGAAGGTTAGGATTGTCTGCTTCGAAAAGCTAAATCTGTTTTAAAACTTATGTTCATTTATGTACATTCCAAAGTGGTGCACTTTATTTCGAAAAATTCTTGGCCGCCGTGGTCGTTCAGTAATATTGATCACTCACATATCGTCACTCATAAGTTCTTGGAAAACATCTGCAATATCCATGTGTATTGCGGGAACCGCCATCTTGCACTGTTGAGCCTTGAACTGTAGTTTAAACGGCAGAGATCTGCCGATCAAGTTAAACTCCAGTTAACTCAAGATCAACTGGTAGTTAAGGTTTATAATACGAAGTAGAACGAAAAACTTCCGTTTAAACAGGACGTAAGGTTTAAACGGCGTTTGTAAACTGGCCCTTAATGACAAGCTAGAATTCGTAGTGACCATTCTCAGGCACATAACTTTAGACTTGAGTCATTGTTGCGTGGGTGAAACCTGAACACCCGCATCGTATCGGTATCCACCTGCGTTATGACATGATACTTTATGATAGTCAGGAAGGCAGAATGATGACAGGTTTCCGGAATTATGGCAAAGCCAACAATAGCGATCGCATTACAGGGGCTCATCCTGTCTCCCACCTTGACCGTATCGGACAGGTTTCCCTCGAGACGATGACTCTCACTCTCTGCTGTTTCCATACTTTCCAATAAAAAACAAATGAAATGCAGTTGGCGCACTAGAGAAATTAATGATTATAACACCGGGTTTTAACGCCAGAAACTCTTTCCCAGGAAGTGCACTTAGGAAGAATATTAAACGCTGCTGGGGCAGGATTTTTGGTGGTATTTCCATTTATTTTGTCATAATGACAGAGGAATTCCATAGAGTCTTGGGTAAGAAGTGAGACTCGGTATCTGAAGTTTCAATCGGAAGACAGTTCGAATTCCCGCTGGGCTGATTAGTGACTCTCACAGGTAAACACCTCAACAGAGACTTATCATTTATGTATTCTTTCAGGAATTATACTTAATTATCATTTTATCATCACTTATTCTCATAGTATAATATATATCATAGATTAGAGGAAACTTCGTTCAAGATTGTTTATGTTTATTATTATTTTATCATTATTCTTACTATTATTTTTATTTATATGCATCCACTGATTAACATTAAAATTTAATTTACTTATTTCAAATTTATTATTATTATTATTATTATTATTATTATTATAAATTAATTGTATTCAAAATTTAAAACTGTTTATTCTGTATTATTATTATTATTATTATTATTATTATTATTATTATTATTATTGATGTTGTATTGCCTGCGATGGGCTAGCATTGGCTCATGGCTGTTGACCAGCACATTAATATTACTTACTTACTTACTTACTTACTTACTTACTTACTTACTTACTTACTTACTTACTTACTTACTTACTTACTGGCTTTTAAGGAACCCGGAGGTTCATTGCCCCCTCACATAAGCTCGCCATCGGCCCCTATCCTGAGCAAGATTAATCCATTCTCTATCATCATATCCCACCTCCCTCAAATCCATTTTAATATTATCTTCCCATCTACGTCTCGGCCTCCCAAAAGGTCTTTTTCCCTCCGGCCTCTCAACTAACTCTCTATATGCATTTCTGGATTCGCCCATACGTGCTACATGCCCTGCCCATCTCAAACGTCTGGATTTAATGTTCCTAATTATGTCAGGTGAAGAATACAATGCGTGCAGTTCTGTGTTGTGTACCTTTCTCCATTCTCCTGTAACTTCATCCCGCTTAGCCCCAAATATTTTCCTTAGCACCTTATTCTCAGACACCCTGAACCTATGTTCCTCTCTCAGAGTGAGAGTCCAAGTTTCACAACCATAAAGAACAACTGGTAATATAATTGTTTTATAAATTCTAACTTTCAGATTTTTTGACAGCAGACTGGATGATAAAAGCTTCTCAACCGAATAATAACAGGCATTTCCCATATTTATTCTGTGTTTAATTTCCTCCAGAGTATCATTTATATTTGTTACTGTTGCCCCCAGGTATTTGAATTTTTCCACCTCTTCAAAAGATAAATTTCCAATTTTTATATTTCCATTTCGTACAATATTCTGGTCACGAGACATTAATCATATAAGTTACTTTGTCTTTTCGGGATTTACTTCCAAACCTATCTCTTTACTTGCTTCAAGTAAAATTCCTCTATTTTCCCTAATCGTTTGTGGATTTTCTCCTAACATATTCACGTCATCCGCATAGACAAGCAGCTGATGTAACGCGTTCAATTCCAAACCCTCTCTGTTATCCTGGACTTTCCTAAAGACATTTAGCACATTAATATTAAAATAAATAAATAATAAATAAATAAATAAATAAATAAATACTTGATTGTTATTCATAGCTTATTTCATTCCATTCATTGCATACTCCTAAATCCTACAGGAAATTGTATTTTATTCATCCTAAATATCCTAATTCCTGTATGAATGTTTCATACAATCCTTGGAATTTTATGCCAATCCTCTAATTTCAAGTCTCATTTTTATGAGAAGTTTTAGACGACTTTAAAACACACACAGGTAGTGGGATGCTTTCACTTTGTGGTCAGTATGTAGTAAAATCACTGCTTAACACAACACAGAGTAAACATAAGTCTATTGACAAGAATACACACTGTTCAAGAAAAAGTCGTCTTAAAACTGAGGAAACCCACGCAAAGGGATGGCCGCTCTGACTCTGTCAGTTGATGGATGGGTGTCAAATGAAGCCAGCAGCGGGCAGACTTGCAGTAACCTACATAAGGGCAAGCCGTAGGAAGTGACATAAAACTGTCTTGAGCTCTCTACATGCTACCGTTTTCATTACCGGTGTCGATAACGCAGCCTGCTACCTGACCACGGCACAGGTGTTCCGCGACCAGTAGGGTGTCCCGCAACTGCGACGTCTTCCAAGAACGCTCACACGCTCTTGTGACAATTATCTAGCACTTAAACCTCGTAGAATTGTTGTACGCACACCGTTCTTTGTCATGCCATTACAAGAAATGTAACGAGAAAGCATCACAATCCTGAAAAAAAAAATACTGTAGTGCCATATCTTCATAAGCAAGTGAGTTTCATCTTGTCGATAATTTCAAGAGCGATAATTGCTAAGATTATTTCGTCAACAGAATACTAAATGAACAGTACTAATAAAATAAAATTAATAACATTTTTATTTCGTCCGCCGAGTTAGCTCTGTGGTAGCGCGTCTGCCTCCAGACTAGCCGGTTCGGTTCCCGGCTGGGCCAGAAATTTTCATGTAAAATTTCTACCTCGGGAATAGGAGAGATGGTGGTGCACAACCTCTGATCACTAAATTGTGCACCAATATGCCTGGGTTAAATCCCGAATTTCTCTCCAATGCATACGTCACTGTTGATAGTGATTCGTCCGTCGGATGGGGACGTTAAGCCTGGCGGCCCACTTGGTGGTATTCGACAAGAGTAGGCTACGTGCCGGCACCGGGTTTCCCCTTCTCTCTTCCTCACCATCATCCTCACACATTTCCTACACTACATTTACACGAACACTTACACATACACTCACCCTAGTACACGACATAACTCTTCATGCATAACGTGGCCCGCCGAAGTGGTGTGCAACTTGAAAATGGGTCACAGTCCTGACGTCTATCCGTAGTATGCGGAACCCGAATCACGCAAGTCAAGTGGGTAGGCAGTACACTCACATTTTTTATTTGAATTTAATTTTACTTGCATATCGAACTTCGTACGTTGGAACGGCTTGCTATATTCTTTAGTATCAAGTGCTATCAAGTGTAAGAATTTGAACTATAGATGAAATATTGTTTTTTATTCACAATTTAGTATTACTTGCCATCTTATGTTAGGAATTTCAATTATAGGTGAATAAGTGACCACCAGAATGATGTGAAATACTGAATTTTATTAAACTAGAAATGACCTAAATATAAGCTTACCATAAATATCTCATGAAAAATCACCTCCTAAACAATAGCCAAATTGGCTAGTCTCTTATATATGAGGTAACTCATCCTGCCTAAGGTATTCCGTGGTTTTCCTAAGGCGTAAGACAAATGTCGGGATGAGCCCTATAAGAAATGGGCCACGGATCTATATGCCCTTCCCCATATATATTCCCCTTTATTATAAACGACGTATGCCCTAGTTCAGAACCTATAAATTGTCTATTAAATATACGAGGTCACTCAATTAGTCGCAATTTGAAAGGACAGGGACCTCTCAAATTGCAGATTTAGATTTCACGGCGCTTCTTCCGACGGCCTTCACATGCCTTGTCATCGAACAACAGATGACAGCGTCTCGCCATCCTAACGGCAAACACCAGCCATCTCCTCCTCGCCCCGTTCCGTGATCACTTGATCAAATCTCCGTCCCCCTCGCGTATGTGGTACCTAAGAGGTTACGTCCAATTTCGGCTTCCCCTTCAAAATTTTCTAGAGCTCCTTCAGTGGAGCAGCGTAACCCGGAGTGAGACTAGTGGCCAACAGGCTTGGAGCTCACATATTTATTTTTGTACAGCCCCCAACCCCTTGCAAGGACGCGTTTTGCGTACCTTTTAAATTTGTCCTCCCAATTCTCTTTCGATTTTTCGATTTTTTCTCATGAAAATACGGGGCATTTTACTATCGATGTTTTATGTTGAGGCAATTTAAATTAGAAGTTATAAAAAAGTTTTGTCTCCGAACGTTTGCGCTCTTGTACGAATGCAGCACTATGCACGGTGAATTTAACCCGGGCTGCGGTAGTGACGACAATGATATGTGAATAAGTCCGAAGTCTAACGCCGAAAGTTACCCGCAATTCTGCTTCAATTGGTTGAGGAGAAATCTCGGAAATTTCCAACCAGGATTTGAACCCAGGCCGTTCCTTGCACGGTCAGACATACTAACCGTTACCACTGAGGAAAACAACTATTTTCATTTCCATACATCGCCTGTCGGGTGGTGTAGGTCTTGTCGTAACGTAACACTTTACGAATCCTGTTCATCTCCATTTTAATTATACAATTTTAAGAATAGTCCAGGTCAGTTTACTTAATACCCTAAGGTGGAAACCTAACCATTTCCCCCCCCATTACTACATAAGCTAGTGGATTATGATGATTTTCTTTTGCCAACTTCTTTCGAATTTCGGTACTAAGAAATACTACAACTGGCAGTGATTTTATAACTGTTTTGTTGGCAGCAGTGACACAAGTTGTTGGTAGTTTAAATTCTGAAAATTCAAATTGTTCTAGATTTCTGAGCCTATTACTGCAAGCTAATGAAATTTGAACATACTAATAATAATTAATTAATATCAGTATTAATATTAATACATAATAGTTATTGTATGTGTTGCTTGGTGTTGTGGTTACAATTTCAAGATTAGAGTCAGGTAGGTAAGTGTAAATAAATATAACATATTTAGTGTGATACATGCCCTTGGGTAATCGATAGAAATACCATTTCACATTTTAATTAATTTCTTTCGTGTTTAGACTTTTATTACAATAATGGAGTAAATATTCTAAAGCATACATTTCAAAGTGGCATTCGGAATTCATACTAATCATTTCACGTGATCAAACAAAATATATTTTTAGGTTAGGTCTCGTGAATCGTAAACTGTTTAACCAAAGCAATGAATTTCATGTTGTCAGACAAAATACATTTTAATATTAGATCATACACTAATCTACTAGCTACTAACAGCATGATTTGGACAGACTATATAGATGGAGTATCGATAATTTTCTTCTGTTAAATCTTAATAAATGTTGCTTTACGACATATTGTAAAAATAAGACAGCTCCTCAAAATTCGCATGAAATTAATGGTGTGAAGTTACCTAGAGTAGAATCGTTTAAGGATTTGGGTATTTATTTTACACACAACTTATGTTTTAAAATGCACTTAAATCACGTGGTAATTGATGCATATAGAAAATTAGGATTTATAATCAGAAATACAAAAGAATTACAAAATATAAATACTATTGATACTCTCTATAAAACTATGGTTAGAAGTAAGCTAGAGTATGCGTCTGTAATATGGTCACCTCAGTTCCAGTACCATCAGATGCAAATAGAAAGGATACAGAAAAGATTTTTACGTTATTTATATTTAAAAAAAACATCACGTGTCGTCTTATGACAAGCAAATTTCATATAATGTTACTTTTTTAATTTAATTATAAAACTTTAAAATCTCGACGATTAATAAATAGCCAAATTTTATTGTATAAGACTGTTAACGGTATATTGAATAACTGTGATTTTCTTAAATTCCTTCAGTTCAATGTAAAAAGAACAGAATTACGACATAGGCAACCTTTTATTATTCCTATTCCTAGAACTGTTTTCTTCAAGAACTCTCCATTGTTTGTTATGTGTAATACTTACAACTCTCTGTCTTTAAACTGTGATTCTCAATAGGATTTCAGTTTAACAATTGAAACATTTCATACAATATTAAAAAGCATTGTATTTCCTTTCACAGATTATTGAACCTTTTAGAAAACACCTCCCCAACACAAAGATGAGATGTGGTAAATTAGCAAGACATCGTTATTTTTAATACTGTATTATTATTATTATTATTATTATTTTTATTATTATTATTATTATTATTATTATTATTATTATAGTGCATGGTATTGTGTGATTTTATCCTCTTTTGGTGATATCTAGTATTAGTTGGCAACACTGAAGAGACGGCCAAATTAGTCTTTTAGGAATTACTCTTACGTGATCCTCAGTATATAAGGCAAAGATGTCACTGTCGCTGCGACCTTTGAGGGCAACAGTAAAAATGGCAGTATGGCGTATTGTCTTCTAAGCGGGAGTCACAGTCGTTAAGTCAATCGCATGATCGCACCGGAGGTCTGCCTAGAGCGTTCAGGCACATATTCATGTCATCGTCCTCCTCAACTACGCACCTGCGTTATTCCGTGAAGAATGTCTCCACATTTCCGTAAACTGCGGGCAAATGCAACACAATTAGCGCAATTAGTAACCGTTACAGAGCTCGACGGAAAAAACCATCCCGAGTTACGTCGCAGGAACGAGCAATTGCATTGCATAGAAGATCGCTGTGAGGAATTGTTCGTACCGGACCACACGTGCGCCAACATGGCTTGAGCAATCTCTTACTGTCTTAACACACGTATTCAACTGTAAAACGATTCAGAGACGTGGAAGTTGCGAACATATCCGGTCATTTCCAAAATATTTTCTTTTTTTCACTAACAAGCAAACATTCTGATGGGGGCAGATAAAGAAGTTAAATTTCTTTCTTCCACCATGTTAATAATGATAAAAGATGTGCTTATACAAAGTTTGGCCACTCGACCGCAATTACGAGGGCCTTAAAAAAAGTTCGCCTGGGGAAAAATTATTAGAACAGATACAGCAATTATTGTTGAGCTATTTTTCAACATATTCCTCACCGGAATTGAGACATTTGTCATATCATGGGATCGACAGAGAGGTGCAGACGGCTGTCAAACGCTGGTTCCGATCCCAGGCCGTAGACTTGTGCGACACAACGATACAAAAATTGATCCCATGGTATGACAAATGTCTCAATTGCAGTGGGGGATATGTTGACAAATTGCGCAACAATTGCTGTATCTTTTTCAATAAATGGGGCCTTTAACAGACAAATAAAACACAATTTCTTTGGAAAAATTATTGGAACAGATAAGCTTACAGCAATTATTGAGCTATTTTTCAACATATTCTCCACCGGAATTGAGACATTTGTCATATCATGGGATCGACAGAGAGGTGTAGACGTCTGTCAAACGCTGGTTCCGAACCCAGGCGGTTGAGTTCTACAACACAAGGAAACAAAAATTGATCCCCATGGTATGACAAATGTCTCAATTCCAGTGGGGGATATGTTGACAAATAGCGCAACAATTGCTGTATCTTTTTCAATAAATGGGGCCTTTAACAGAAAAATAAAACAATTTTTTTGGAAAAATTATTTGAACAAATACAGCAATTATTGAACTATTTTTCAACATATTCCCCGCTAGAATTGAGACATTTGTCATATCATTGGATCGACAGAGAGGTGTAGACGTCTGTCAAACGCTGGTTCCGATCCCAGGCGGTTGAATTCTACAACACAAGGATACAAAAATTGATCCCCATGATATGACAAATGTCTCAATTGCAGTGGGGGATATGTTGACAAATTGCGCAACAATTGCTGTATCTTTTTCAATAAATGGGGCCTTTAACAGACAAATAAAACACAATTTCTTTGGAAAAATTATTGGAACAGATAAGCTTACAGCAATTATTGAGCTATTTTTCAACATATTCTCCACCGGAATTGAGACATTTGTCATATCATGGGATCGACAGAGAGGTGTAGACGTCTGTCAAACGCTGGTTCCGATCCCAGGCGGTTGAGTTCTACAACACAAGGATACAAAAATTGATCCCCATGGTATGACAAATGTCTCAATTGCAGTGGGGGATATGTTGACAAATAGCGCAACAATTGCTGTATCTGTTTCAATAAATCTTTCCATGCAATTGTGTCGAGTGGCCAAAATTTGTATAAGCACCTATATTTACATTATTAACATTGTGGAAGAAAAAAAAATAACTTTTTTATCTGCCCTCATCAGAATGTTTGCTTGTAAGTAGAAATAAACTGTATCGAGTCTTCACTTTACCTCAAAGTGAGCGACAATTTTATGTGTCGTGCATGTTACATCCGTTGTTCTAATGGTGTCAATAATAACGATTTTAGTCATTTTCTGACAAAAATATTTTGGAAATATCCGGTTTTGTTTGTAATTACGAAGGAAATGACAAGACAAAAATCGATAGGATTAAGGCCTGGGGGCACATGACCATCGCGGCCGATGGGGAATGTGATATTAGATGGCTTGTCATCTGACGGCTAAAATGTACAGGGGCTCCGTCATGCTGGAAGAACATGCTCATTCTTTTAGCCAAGGAAATTACAAACAACTGTTTCTCTACAACCATTATGAACAGTACCACCCTTAGACGATTTCAGAAGAGCGACACGTACTATTGTCTTGTACGTAGTCAGTAGTACGCAGTCATTTGTTGTTCTTTCATACCATTTGTATCTACCTCGCGTCAATGGAATTCCTTGTCACAAAGTATTAGGGGCTGCAAGACAATAAACACCTTTAAAAACAGCTTAAAAGATAACCTTATTAGCATTTCACTCCAATCATACTGATTTCAACTATAACTGACTACATTATTACTTCTTCCTTTAGACATCATCCTGATAGTGCTGTATTTTCAAAATTGTCTCATAATAATCTCTTTCTATTATCTAATATTATTTGAAATATATTAACATGCTATGTATTTTAGCTTAATTCTGCTACACAGTTTATTTCAGTGTTTAATTAATAGTTCGTAGTATTTTGTTGTTTAATTCGTAAATAACTTTTGTATACATGTAACTCTCATCTAAATCAAATTGTTGAATTCTTTGTAAGTTCATGCATATGTATATATACTTTTTGCTGGTTGAGTGGAAGAGAAGGCCTTACGGCCTTAACTCTGCCAGCTAAAATAAATCATTATTATTATTATTATTATTATTATTATTATTATTATTATTATACGTTGTATCTCCACACCCATTAGAAGTTCGACACATGACTATATGAACTTCTTTATTCAGAATAACCAATACTACCATCCTACACAGGCTACTATTTACTACTTGGTCTGAAACACTCTGTATATAGAAAGAGATATAGAGATCCAGGAAATCACACAGATATACAGTTTGACAAATAGTGTGAGAAACGGAAAAATACGAGATATGTTGTGTTTAATTCGACTGAAAACATCAATATAGACGCGCTGTCTTGCTTATAAAATTAATGCTGTTTTACACTTGTTCAAACACAAACTGGACATCCCACAAACACGCTATGAATAATTGCAGTGTCATTTGACCTCGACTCCCATTTGAAATTTTAAAGTGATACGCCACTGATCCTACTTCCTGTTAGACCTGATTGATGAAATTAAGCTCAAGTGAAAGTTCACATGTGGTTTAGTTATAAATATTTTTGTCTCGAAAATTTTAATGCACTAGTTTCCGAAATAAGTGACTTACGAGTGGTCTGAATCACCCTGTATAACTAACTATGCAGCTGCACACTTCCCTTTTACTCTCTCCGCGACCGTCACAATGCGATAACAAAAGAATATCCTACTTCCACAAGGTGTTCAAGAACAAAGTTCAGAAAAGATTTACCAATAAGTGTTTTAAAAACAAATTTCACTGTAAAAAAAAAAGGAAGAGAGAGAGAGAGAGTGTGTGTGTGTGTGTGTGTGTGTGTCACCCCCCTGGAAATTGCCGCAACTGCCTAGGTTGCCTAGGCCAATATCCGGCACTGGTCAATAGTACGTAATCATTTGTTGTTCCTTCATACCATTTGTAAGATTTATTTTACGTAACATTCAAACAACTATATCTCCACACCCACTAGAAGTTCGAAACATGTCTATATGAACTTCTTTACCCAGAATAATCAATACTACCATCCTATATAGGCTACTACAGAGCGTTCACCTAAGGTTGGGGCCAGGAAAGCGGCATGTGCTGTGCTGTACGCCGCTTTGTGCGCGCAATTGTTGAGACACGTCGACAATCAAGGTCGACAAGTTATCAGTTGTGAGCCAGCTGTTGCAGTGTTTTTACGTACAGTGCAGTTTCTTAACACAGTTGCTTAAATACTCAGCGTGTGTGTAAAATTTGTGAACAATGCAAAACGCAAAATTCACGCTTGAACAGAGAGTTTTTATGTATGATGCATATATGGAAACAGAGTCATGTAGAGAGATGCGTAGGCAATTTGAAGTGAAATATCCGGGTGCTCCAATTCAGGGTAGAGAAACTGTTAGACGTCTTGTTAACAAATTAAGGACAACAGGGTCGATAAATGCTACAATTCCCAAGCGAAAACGAAGAGTATTGATGGAATAAAAAATTGATGAAATCAGATGAATTGAAGGCGAATATTACAAGAGAGATTAGGAAAATTACTGAAGACGAACTTATTCATGTGAATGATAATTTTACAGAGTGATTTATATAGAACTGACACATTTCTTTCTTTAATTATTCCGTTGGAAATTCATTCAATGACCCAATTTTAGCACCAAATTAAGCAGAATGTTCTGGAGTTTCGATTCCTTGTCACTATATGCGCAGATGTTTATGTTTTATTCCTATTGTTGGCAGCTGTTTTCGACATTTTGCGTCAACGTGAAAATGCAGTACACATTAAATCAACGACTCTTCCTTGTGAAGCAATACTGGATTACGAATTCAATTGCAGCTACTAAAAGGGCATACCAGAGAGAATTTGGTGTTCGCAATCCTCCTAAAAGAAACACAATACTGATACCGACCGATTTTCATGGAGTTTGTTGAGCAACTGGACTATGTAGACCTGAGTCAAGGATATTTTCAGCAAGATGGCGCTACATGCCATACATCAAATGAATCCATGGAACTAATTTTCAAGTTTCTCTGACGACCGAATAATTTCCAGGAACCTGTGGCCACCGAGATCTCCGGATTTGACAACTCCGGACTTCTTTCTATGGGGTTACTTAAAAGACAGAGTTTACGCCACACGTCCCCAGACATTGGACGATCTGAAGCACAACATCACACAGGAGATTCAAGCTATTGACAACAGAGTCCTCCAACGAGTGGCCAATAACATGGAACGACGTGTTGAGTTGTGTCTTATGCAGGATGGAGGACATTTTCAACATTTGCTATAAAGGTAAATACTCTCCCAAAATTCCTCTACATTTTAGGTATAATAAATTGTCGCTAGCACAATTCGTTTTGAAACAATTAATGAAAGAAATGTGTCAGTTCTATATAAATCACTCTGTATTAAAAGATGCCACAAATGTATGGATTCAGATGACATCACTTCCAACATCGCTTATAACAAGGTTAGTACTACGTAGAAAAATGCTCGTGTGCATGCTATTAGTATAGAAAGCGGAAGCTTACTGATAGACGATTCCCGCAAGCGACACCGCAGGCAGGCCGCTTCCCTGGCCCCACCTGTAGGCGAACGCTCTGTATTTACTACTTGGTCTGAATCACCCTGTATATAGAAAGAGATATAGAGATCCAGGCAATCATACAGATATACAGATTGATAAATAGTGTGACAAACTGAAAAATAGGAGATATGTTGTGTTTAATTTGACTGAAAACATCAATATACACGCGCTGTCTTGCTTATAAAATTAATGCTGTTTCACACTTGTTCAAACACAAACTGGACATCCCACAAACACGCTATGAATAATTGCAGTGTCATAATTGGGCTCTGCCTTCACTTGTGCACTGAGTTAGAAAATTGTGACTCACCACACAGCCTCGAATTTGCGGGTCCATGGTTCCAAATCTGGTCATTTAGCAGGGACTCCAAATGAACCTGTAATAGTAATTGGAATAAAGCTAAAAACATTCTGTGTGGACCTGATCAGGCCGACGCTTATCACAGCCTGCAATCAGCCTCATAGGTAAATGGATTATCGACGAATGAGTGGCTCTAACCTGTATCACATTGTCTACATCTGACACCCGCAATCCGCATCGCATTTGCGTAGCTCAGCTGGCGGATTCCCACCAAAGGGCTAGGATTCGATGCCCTGCGTGGTAATTAAAATTGCGTATTTAAGGCCATTGATCGGTGGAAATAATGAAAAAAAAAAAACATTAAAAAGTGGAAATTTTATTTTCGTCTCTTAAAAATAATATTTCAGTTTTCTAAATCTGTACTTATTTTGGCCCTATGACAATTTAAAGCCCCTCAGGACGAATTTAAAGGGACCAGCGCATGCGTGGAGCTGCAGCCCTTTAAACTGACACTCAGCTGTCATTCTGACAGACTTTGTTCTTCATTCTAACTAATTTTACTTTTCATTCAGTTCATATTTCGTGCTGTTATTTAGGAGAAAAATGTGTGTGGTAGACCTGGATAGGAAGGAAGGATAAAGATAGACTAGTATCTACCAAAGCTACAAACATGCTGTACTTTGATACTCGTTTTCTCGATTTTCCAAGTTCCAACTTTTTGTAACATTCAAATGCTCTAATGCTCAGTGAAATTTTGCACAGAAGTTCACAAAAGCATGACAAGTAAACTGACAATTTTTTTCTGCTCTTGAAAGTACCTATTGAGTATGTGATAAGTTTATTTTTTTTATTGTAGGCCTAGTTGGTTATTTAACGACGCTGTATCAACTACTAGGATATTTAGCGTAGATGAGATTGGTGATAGCGAGATGGTATTTGGCGAGATGAGGCCGAGGATTCGCCATAGATTATCTTGCATTCACATTACGGTTGGGGAAAACTTCGGAAAAAACCCAACCAGGTATTCGGTCCAAACGGGGATCGAACCCGAGCCCGAACGCAACTTCAGACCGGCAGGCAAGCGCCTTAACCGACTGAGCTACGCCGGTGACTTAAAAAAAAATTGGAAAATTAACAACTAAAAGGGTAAATATTTTTTTTCTCAAAATCTAATTGGAAAAATATGAAAAGCATGTGTCATATTTTACATACATGTATTAGGAATAAATTAAAGATAAATTAAAAGAAAATTATGTAAACTTTGAAAATTAGGACAATTATAATTCAGTATTGTATTGTATTTATTAACATTCCATGGTATTCATACATTGCTTTACAGCTAGAATATGGAACAAGTCAAAAAACCTAATTCTATTATAAAATCTTAACTTATAGTCACAGTCTAGTTGGAATATATACAGAAGAGATTTACAATATAGTCTACTAGTACAACACAAAGTTTTAGTATCATTTTCATGAAGTGTTATTGAATGTCATGAATTCACCTAAAGAATAGAAGGCGTGAGAAATTAGGTACTTCTTTAATTTGGCCCTAAATAATTTTATGTTTTGAGTTTCATTTTTTATATCGATATTGAGGCTATTAAATATTTTTACTGCCTTATAACGCACTCCTTTTCGATAGCACGACAGACTTGCCGATGGAGTATGAAAATCATTTTTTGACGTGCATTTATGCTATGAACTGTTGAATTAGTTACAAAGTTTTCACGATTACATACGAGGAAGACTATTAATGAAAAGATATACTGACAAGCCATGCGCATTATTTGTAGTTTTTTGAAAATAGTCCTACACGATTCCCTAGATTTGGCACCTACTATTATTCTAATTACTCTTTTTTGTGATAGAAATATACTGTTACTATCTGTGGAATTTCCCCAGAATTTTATTCCAAAACTCATTACCGAGTGGAAGTATGCAAATTAGGGCCTATATTGTTTTTAAGGTATTGATATTTACTATCTTTTGCATAGATCTAATAGCAAAACGAGCTGAATTTAGTTTGGGGGTAATTTCTTTAATATGACTTTTCCAATTTAACACATTATCGATTTTTTAGCCAAGAAATTTGGTTGTTATTGTTTCTAATAGGGATCTATTGTTAATTATTACGCTAGAAACTTGCGACGTTGAATTTGGACAGGATTTAAATTGAATTATGTTAGTTTTGTTACAATTTAATACCAATTTATTGACTGAGAACCAGTCACATATTTTGAGAGAATTTCCTCTGTTGAAGATTGGAATGTGTTGGAGTTATTGACTGTAATTCCTATACTTGTGTCATCTGCAAATAATATGGGATGACCTACATCTTTTATTGGGAGGGGGGGGCAAGATCATTTATAAACACTAGAAAAAGTAGGGGACCTAATATTGATCCTTGAGGAATTCCTGAAACTCAGCTGTCATTCTGACAGACTTTGTTCTTCAGTCTAACTAATTTTACTTTTCATTCAGTTCATATTTCGCGCTGTTATGTAGGAGACATAGGTTTGACTGTGTCAGCCATCCAGTATAATTTCCCCAAAACATAGCCATTAGAGCACTATATAATCTACCTCCCCGTACCTCTTCATCGGAATTCTATACATACTAAAAATCCTCCTAATTGAAGATCTAACTGTACTATACATATTAACAATAATTTTTCCACTAAATAGTGTATTAAAGTTATACAAAATAAAAAATATGGTTATGTTAATTAAAAAATTAACAATTAATAATTAAGACTTTGGGTGGTATGCATAAAGTTGAAGTAAATGCTAATGCTAAGGTTTTCGTAGTATATATTACGATCTTTATGTATAAAAACCCATAACAAATTCTTTCCTTCGTAGCAGAAAGTTGATCTGGATGGCCATGTTTAGTATATGTTAGAATTGGTAGTATAAACTACTATTTATATGCATAACAAGATGTATATACATTTACTTCTAAGTATAAACTAATAAAAATTGTTGTCTGCCCTGTTTGCGACTTCGTTAGCACAGCATAAGCATTTGTGTAGTTTAAAATGAGAGAATTTATGCAAATTCGCGCTTTAAAATCCTACAATGAAAGACAAGAACTATCAGAACGAGATTATAAGAAGTTAGATAGGTTTTACAAATAAAAAATGTTATAATGATCAATTTTTCTAATGGATACTCAAAAAATGATGGCTTTGAGATAACTCGAATTCTATTAGTTGATTTTTGTTATAGTTATTAAAAATAATATATTTTTAGTAGGGGAGACTGTTGTACCTTTAAATATTTTTCATATTTTATTTTTTTTTTTAATTTTGAGAAATGAAATTTTTTTATTGAAAAAAATGCTTGAAATAATTGTTTAACATTCCTTTAGAACTTCCTGTATATATTTTCCTGTTCTAAACATCTATTAAGGATGAAAAAAATGAAATGAAGGGATATATAATATGTTCGAAGGCACAACAGGTTCAGGTACCTTGGAACATACCCTCTTGTAAATTGGAACACATGGAATATAGGTGGGAATATAGCTGTAAAATTTGACAATCATATTTAAAATGTATTTGCAATCATAAACTAGAACAGGCTTCTCTGATTGAGATTTTATTTCCTGGAGGAGCAATAACTGCTTCAACAGCTTTCTTCAAGGCATCCGGATCAATTGGGGGCCTCTTAACTCCAGACTTACTTCGTGACATGATCTTAAAATAAAAGAAAGACAAAACCAATAGTCTTGTGTACCTTGGAACATGTTCCATGGTACAAGATGCTTTGTGTTCAAAGGTACAAGCGGGTGCACGTTTAAACAAATATGGCTCCCAAAACTAGAGATTCGAATAAATCATGGAAATTAAAATATGTTATTACTCACCAGATGATAGGGAACACACCGTACTTGATGGATAGTAACAAATACAATCTGGTTTTGTGTTAGAAAACATATATCAATGAACGCAATGTTTACTTTTGGTACTAAAAAACAATAGTTTAATCACAAAATTCACATTTTGCAATAAATCAAACCGAAACTACGACTAGAGCTACTTAGCGGCTTTCTCTACAATTTACTTCAGTTTGAGTCCTCTAGGTAGCAGCAAAAAATTGAAAACAAAAAATGTTCAAAGGTACACTATGCTAAAGGCACAACAGTCTCCCCTAAACTGGTTCTATGATGTATTTACAACATATTTAATTTACGTGAAAAAAAAAATTCCGTGTGCCTACAATATTATAGGTTACATATAAATTTAATGAATAACATTTTGGGCCCGTCTGATTATAACTAGGGTATTTTACTTTTCATGTTACTCATGTTTTTCATAATTTGCTATCCGTAAATTTTTCCCGCTGTAAACTTCCACCTCAATTTTCATAGCCTGGATTCATAGTGTTCTTGCCAAGGACAGATTCTTCACTGTAAACCCAGAATTCTCCAATCCGATACCTAAACTTCAAAGGGAAATTAATCGGCATCCAAAAGCTACCACAACGTTGTAAAGTAGTCATAATACTTCAAGAAGACTATTTGTAACGATCTTGATGTAAGTGGATTATAAAAATAAAATGTGTGCCAATGAAGTAAGTCTGTGATGAATTGTATATACTTTAAATTGAATAGTAGTCTGTATAGCTCAATTGATGAATTGTATATGCTGTAAATTAAATAATAGTCAGTATAGCTCAAGTGATGAAATGTTTATGATTATAAATTGAATTAATCTACTTGATATGAATTGTACAATTTTGTATAGCTTAACGAAAGTATGCTTGTAAATTGAATTAGTCTGTTTACTTTGTATTGTATATGTTTGTATAGTTTGGCTGATGAATTGTATACGCTTTAAATTGAATAGTAATCTGTATAGCTCTACTGATGAATTGTTTTTGCTTGTAATTTGAAGTAATTTGCATGATATGTATTATCAATTTCTGTATATCTTAACTGATTGAATTTGTTTATGCCTTTAAATTGAATTAACTTACTTCCTATGTACAGGGACATCATTTTATTTTTACTTCAATTTTTATTGTACCCGAGTTTTTGTATGTACTTCACTCCCATCCCTTCTACTAATGAAGTTCCAACTGCCCTCCAGCAGAACCAACGTCGCATGCAGTAAACAGAACTGAGTTAGTGAGTATAGTACGTTTCAGAAATATGTTCACATTTTCCAGTGACGAAAGAGCTTTCAATATTGAATCATATTTTCGCACAGGTACTGTCGTCCGTTTGCCTACGTCGCATCCCGATTTCACCCACCTACTTCTACTCGCCCCTCTGTAAAGCTAGTGGCTGGGTTGTCTTGGCTCTCTTCTGAAAACATTAATTTCTGTTGTAATATTAGGCTATACAACTGTTTAAAATAACTTAAATAAAAGGACCTCGTTAAGTAATTAGCTGTCACGTGATTTCCCCTCTTTCTACGATCCTGCGACATAACCACTTGGACCAGTAGTGTCAGAGTTGTAAGCTCCGAAACCGGCTGTGGTGCTAGAGACGTCCAGTAGGAGCGTGAACTTGCTTATGTCTGTGGAAGCACCGGAGCACGCAACGAGTTATAGTGGAGCGCTCCGCTCCGTTTAGGCTGTATCTGACAACGCTGGCTTGGACGAACAGTAGATAGCATATCTGTGTAATTTTATCTTTTCGGATCGGGTACAAGTGAACATTGAATTTACAGTACGTAAGGTAATCTTTTATAGAGTAGGTACAGAATTAGTTCGAAGGACGAAACTGGTAATTAAGCTTGTATCAAAATGAATATTATCAAATGATAATTTTCAAAAATGTGTTTAAATATCCATATTATGATTATTTTTCAATTTAACTTCATTCTCTACACTGTACGCTAATGTGCTCTAGACAGTGTAATATACACTGCATAATGAATACGTCCACATGGACAGCTCAGTTCGTGAGTAAAAACACTTATTGTTAATACTGTACTGTATTTTGATTAAACAAAAACCTAATGAAAATTATCAAATTCAAAAACATGATATTTCCTAGTTTACGTAAATGAATGAACTACTTTTCTTCCCTCCAATACCTAGTAAAGTGATTTGTTTGGATTTTACGTCAGTATCATCGAACTCCATTCGTGGAAGGGGGTACCAAACGGTGTTTTCTGTTTTCAACTGTTAATCCAAAGGTATAGCCAGATTAATATTAAAACTGTTAGTAAAAATAAAATGATGTCCCTGTATTATATTTTACAGCTCAGCTGATGAATAATCGTTTGTGTTGTAAATTTAATAATCTGATTGGCTATTACTGTATATTTTTAGTAGAGCCACCAATGTAGCTCAGTCGGCAGACTCGCTGGCCTGTTGATCCGGAGCTGCGCTCGGGCTCGGGTTGGATCCCCCGTTTGGTCTGATTGGTTGGTTTCTTCCGAGGATTTCCCCTGACGTGGGACTGATACCGGGTGGTCTGTGGCGAGTCCTCGGCATCATTTCACTTCACACCCGTTTGCCTGATTACCTGGTTGGTTTTTTCCGAGGTTTTCTCCAACCATAACGCAAATGCCAGGTAATCTGTTGGCGAATCCCCCGGCCTTACCTCATCTCACTACATCTCGCAGAAAAATTGTAAAATATTTAAATTGAAATTGTAAAAAGTTGTAAAAATAAATGAAATGAAAAAAATTTTTAAAAAAGTGTATTACTCCTGGGATTACCCTCGTATATTATAATTTAGTATAGAATACCTATTTATAAGTTAGGAACTGTCCGCGGACATGAATTTGATCAGACGGGTGGGTGTGCGCTACGTTTATTCACGTGAAAATCTGGAAATGGATTCTTTACTGCAACACACTACAATACAAATTGGATTCAGGATGCGATGCGATACCCATCAGTTTAGAGAACTGAAGACCGTGTGACAGGCATCTCTCGGAGGCCAGATGCAGAACAAGAAGAGGTAATTAATAAAGCCTCACAGAACTGCAGGCAGCCGAACACTCATCACTCATAATTATCATCAAGAACCATAAAACTCAGCATAATGGGAGGCACCCACCCTTTCAAGGTGCGCAGCCCATGCAGACATCTCGTATATCAAGATGCTTCAGGAGGTACAGCATATTTCATGGCAACAATGGCTTATTAGTGTGACGAAAGACGATCGCATTACCCAGCATGCAGCGCTAAGTGGTCACGTGACGTCAGTCTAAATCATATCATAACGCTGGCCTGAGGCGTGAGCACTTTATTCTGCTCGACGGGGGGACTTCCGGGAAGGGGGGGGGGTACAACAATGGGAAAAGATGTTAATGCGTAGGGCAAAAATAAATATAATAATAATGAAACATCAGCAGTCACGACTGGATAAAGACGGTTTCACGTGCACTTTTATCTGATCGCACGAAAATATCGTTATTGTTTTCATCAAGATAATACGAATGGAATAATGGGCAATTACGTTTATTTCTTCTGCAGACAGAAGAATTAATGTCTGTGAAAATTTATACTTCTTTTCATAGCACATCTATTAATTCTGGAGCGTTCTGAACACCGCGCCTTACATCTATGAAAAGTCTTCCCTCCCATTTCATGATTTATGCTTGCTGCTTTCAACTAAGAAGACCTACTTCCCGTCAAAATACAGAAAAATTATTTACGTAACTAGTTTTTAATCCAGAGAACCGACTCACTCGTAAGAGGATGAAGTATTTTTACACTAGTCGCAACTTTCTCTTACGGCCAAAACAGAACTGTTTTAGGTAACGTTCCTTTTAAACCAAAGTCGATTTAAATCCTGGAAGAATATAGGACTTTTCAACTCGTCGTAGCTTCTCTCACATAGGATTGCTTTACGTAATGTTGATTTTAAATCAGAGCCGATTTAAATCCTGGAAGAAGGCAGAATTTTTCAACTCGCCGGAACTTCCTCTCACGACCAGAAATATGGAATTATTTTACGTTATATTCCTTCTAAACCAGTGCCGATTTAAATCCTGGAAGGAGGCAGAACTGTTTAATCCTTCAGAACTTCCTCTCACGAACAGAAATACAGAATTATTTTATGTTATGTTCCTTTTAAACAAGTGTTGATATAAATGCTGGAAGGAAACAGGACTTTCCAATCCTTCGCAAACTTCCTCTCACGAACAGAAATACAGAATTGTTTTATGTTATGTTCCTTTTAAACAAGTGTTGATATAAATGCTGGAAGGAAACAGGACTTTCCAATCCTTCGCAAACTTCCTCTCACGAACAGAAATACAGAATTGTTTTATGTTATGTTCCTTTTAAACAAGTGTTGATATAAATGCTGGAAGGAAACAGGACTTTCCAATCCTTCGCAAACTTCCTCTCACGAACAGAAATACAGAATTGTTTTATGTTATGTTCCTTTTAAACAAGTGTTGATATAAATGCTGGAAGGAAACAGGACTTTCCAATCCTTCGCAAACTTCCTCTCACGAACAGAAATACAGAATTATTTTATGTTATGTTCCTTTTAAACAAGTGTTGATATAAATGCTGGAAGGAAACAGGACTTTCCAATCCTTCGCAACTTCCTCTCACGAACAGAAATACAGAATTATTTTATGTTATGTTCCTTTTAAACAAGTGTTGATATAAATGCTGGAAGGAAACAGGACTTTCCAATCCTTCGCAACTTCCTCTCACGAACAGAAATACAGAATTATTTTATGTTATGTTCCTTTTAAACAAGTGTTGATATAAATGCTGGAAGGAAACAGGACTTTCCAATCCTTCGCAACTTCCTCTCACGAACAGAAATACAGAATTATTTTATGTTATGTTCCTTTTAAGCAACTGTTGATATACATGCTGGAAGGAAACAGGACTTTCCAATCCTTCGCAACTTCCTCTCACGAACAGAATACAGAATTATTTTATGCAAATCAAGTTTTCAGGTGTAACTCCCTGTAAAGTTGATTTGAATAATTTCGAGGGAAAAAAAATTCCGGGGCCAGTATCGAACCCGGGACCTTCGGTTTAACGTACCAACGCTCTACAAACTGAGCTACCCGGGAACTCTACCAGACACCGATCCATTAGGATATGAATTGTAAATAACTTAATTATGTATCATGTTTAGTTAATATTTCATTATAGCCCGTGTAAGCTTGTTAATGTGCATGAAAATGATATTTGTGCGAGATCGTGCGTATTTGCTTGCGTTCCGCACAAAACCAATACGCGGTAAGTATGAAATACCACATTCAGTATTCCCAACGTAACACATATAACAATTTCCCTATTCTTACCGCTTAAGCGTCATATTCATTTTACTGCTTGAGGCTTTTAACATATTATTTTTAAAGACGTTCAATATAGTAATAATTATAAATTGGAAACTTACCACTGCAATTTCACCTAAATTGCACTGTTAATTATTGTTTTTAAATATTTTAAATATTTCATAAACCTGCAACCACAGTCTCCAGTGCATCGACTTCCTGCCAGACGAAGGGTTTATCAAATGCTGTCATCTATAGTGCTAATGCTTCAACTTCGACGGAAACTGGAAAATCAATATTCATGCAAAAAAGTTTCACAATAGAAAAAACTGGTGGTGGTGCTCCAGTGACTCTGAATAACTGCACAAATGTGACAATTAATTTTAATGTGCAGATATAAAAATTTTGTTATAATTTCAATGTGCAGAAATAAATAATTTTCTTAAAGTATTAAAATGAAAAATAAATCATTACATAACCTTACCGTTTGTTTTAAGTTCGGATTTATAGACTGGGGGGGGGGGGGAAGACAGACGTATATCACGGCCTGCTGGAGTATAGTAAACACAGAAAACATTTTATAGGAACAATGTTGAAGATAGATATATTTGTTTACCAAAGTTGCCGTCATTGAACAGAAACCAAGATGGAGATTTCATTGCAACTAATTAGAAATTCCTCTTTCAGGTATGTAATAAACGATCTTCGCACAAAATAATGTACGATACACGAGCGGCATGTTTGTTTTCATGTTCTCGGAAATTAAAAAAGCTCAACTACGTTTCGCTTTTACAATCTTTTCCTCGAACATGAAAACGTCAACATACTGCTCTTGTAACGCATATTACTATTATATTTAAGTATGACTTTCCTACTTTTTGTCTTTGTTTCATTATGTATTTCACTTCTGGTAGTGTGGAAGAGAAGGCCTCAAGCCCTTAACTCTGCCAGAATAAATAAATAAATAAATAAACAAATAAACAAAGAAATAAATAAGTAAATAAATAAGTAAATAAGTAAGTAAGTAAATAAGTAAGTAAGTAAATAAGTAAGTAAGTAAATAAATAAATATATAAATAAAAGAAATCGAAATCTTAATTAATTATTTTGAACTCAATAAATAATCCAGGCACCACATAATAATGGCCGTCTATTAGTACAGTCATTAAGCCTATTTTTAAATATATTTTTGGCTATTGGTAAAGCCTTTAGTAAGTCTGCAGGTAAAACAATTCAGTCCCTGATAGTACGATTAAGAAAAGAAAACTTTCCAGTGTCCGTCCTCTGTCTTCTTTCCCTCAATTTATGTGAGTGGTCGTTCCTTGAAGAGTAATTTGGCGGCTGCAACCTATTTTTTATTTCTCTCCAGGCAGGCTCACCTCTGTATGTTTTGAACATTGCGCATAATCGAATTCGCGTTCTCTTGTCCTTGAGTGTGCCCCATTTTAATGTTGAATTACTACGACAACGCTTGAGAGCCCGTCTTTGAATCTTTTCCAATGTCTATGTCTCTCCGTTTACTGCATTACCTATAATTTAATTTTATAGTCACAAAGAAAATGTATTCCAACCTGTATAGAATGTTTCACATAAAATTCTCTAAAAGGTATATTCCGTAATGGAAATAAACTTCATTTCAAAGCCAGTGTACCTAAATTCTTACATGAAAAGGTACAAATTTCTGTCCAGTTTTTACTGGAGACTGTGCGATCTGTAACAGTAGGCGAGATGCAATATAAAACGCATTACACATTTTGCTGTCTTGTTGCTGGGTAACTGGTACAAAACAGTGGAGGAATCCTAACTCGGCGCATGCGTGCATGCCATATACGTCGTGTGTACATGTCGTTTCTTTGCTCAAATAGGGAGTCCTGCCTGCCCCCGTCGACAGAGAAACAACCGGACTCTCACATCCGACATGCAGGGGGTGGGGGGGGGGACTGCCGCCCATTTCCTCCCGTTTAAATCCTGTGCAATGATTGTCATGACCTTAAATCACCTTTCGCCCCTTGACGGTCACCAGTCGCCAGTTGAGTGTCGCCACTTACCGGCGAAAACTTCAAGAAGCTGAGATAACAGAGAGAGAGAGCGATAGAGACTTACAGGCTGAGACGGAGAGTAACAGAGAGCCTGATCACAGTCTAGTATATACAGTCACTAAGTTTAATACTTACTAAATATGCAAACATAGACAGTTGAAATATGCATCCATAGATAGTTGCTCACCACCAGGATCGCTACTATCGCCTCATTACAGACTCTTTCCCTAGCAGACCATAAAATGTATTGTACTTTCGGTATCGTGTTCTTTTGAAAAAATTAACACCTTCCTTCCACTATTGAAATATGAAATACATAAGGTTTATATATTATTTTCATAAAATATATATTATATTCTATAAACTCACCTTCCTGGATCTTTCGGAAGAAGGATAACTATAACCTATTTTTCTTACAATTTATAATACTACAAACGTCTCCTTGTCCCATATTATTCAAATTATTGTATTTTAGCCATTTATATTTATTACAACCGATAACGAACATTTCACAGTTTACATAGCTTTTCACAAAAATGCGAAATACGGCACAGTCAATGCTTTTTCGATCTAGACCAGGCCGTAATGTTTGTTCGGGTTTTCTATTTCAGTATATGGAGCTCAGTGAAATATTATATTATAACTTTATTGCTTATCATTGCTAAGCTTTATTTAGTGTAATGTGTCCATAAGTTCCGTTTACTTCTTGTTGCATAATATGTTGCAGAAATAATTACAACACTGTGTTATTTTAATGTGAAGAGAATTTTTGCATGTTAACATAATCTGTTCGCGTCAATATTTTAAGTTCAAAATGGAAGCTATTTTGAGATTTAATAAAAAATAATTTATATTGTGATTTCAATTTAGCACATCTACCTTCCTTAATTTTAGACAAAACATTTACCATACCACTCCTATGAAATTAGTGTACGTACGATTGTGTTACTTCGTCTCTTAAGTAGTAGATAAATACAATAATTCAGTACTCAATTGTAGTATTAAAATACAGACAAATTGAATGTCCGGGGTCACATACATGACATTATGCTTAATTATAATGTATAATTGCGAATTTAGGAATATAAGTTAAATATAGTAAACATAACCTATAATTTTCATATGAAAGGCAAGGCATTGGAGATCAATAAATTTAGACAGAAAGGGGCAACTGGTACAGTAAACATAACCTATAATTTCAACATATCTAAATATCCGTGCGGTGCAATTGAAAATTATTGAATCGTGCATAAATGAATGTACAAGAATTTCACAATATTTAATCGAAATAAAGGCAGGTATTACACATACGAACAACGTAATTTTCACACCATAAATAATATTACACCTTAACTCGCAAGTGAATTATGTCTGAAGTGTCTCATAATCATTGTTTTAAATTTTATTAAAGCAATTACACTACATTTTAGAGAAATATATGTTACTCTTTATGCATTCCAACTAATTTATATGGTTGAAACGCCGCCCTTCGTGATCGGGTTAAGCGAGTTACATGGTCTGCCTTACGGCCTGTATTAGATCACGATGGCTGTGGCACAGTCTATTGTTCCTAGTACTCACAGCGGTCCAAGCGGCTAGCAACTATCGCGAGATTTGCAAAAAATCATCCCAAGCTTCGTGACTATATATACTAGACTGTGGCCTGGTAATGTGTATGTATGTATTTATTAACACTACGATTGGGTATACACCCGGTGGTAGTGATATATAATATACAATAATACCATTACAATTATACAATAATTACAGCAATAAAAGAAAAATAAAAAAAACAAAATAAAATAAACCTAAATTTATTACTAACTATAAATAAATAGATGCAATAAACCTAGGACTATAAATAAAAACTATTCTATAATAACGCCTAACAACAAGCAAAGGTAAACCTAACTTATAAGTACTTCAATATCACCCAACTATTAACAATTTAAGTAATTACGTATCACTTTAATTAATTACAAATCAACTTAATTACATATCATCTTAATTAATTACATATCACCTTAATTAATTACATGACACAACTTAGATAATTACACTGCACCTACAACTACATTTTCAGTGTAATCTTCTCAATACGTTTAGAACCTAAACAGTTTTAAGAAATTAAGATTTTCATTCATGATACCATTTTGTTTATTTTAGTAGGTTATTTTACGACGCTTTATCAACAGCTCAGGTTATTTATCGTCTGAATGAGATGGTGATAATGCCGGTGAAATGAGTCCGGGGTCCAGTACCGAAAGTTACCCAGCATTTGCTCATATTGGGTTGAGGAAAAAAACCGGAAAAACCTCAACCAGAACCTTGCCCCGACCGGGAATCGAACCCGGGCCACCTGATTTTGCGGCCAGACCCGCTAACCGTTACTCCACAGGTGTGGACGACATGGTGTGTCTAAAAACCATTTTCTTGACATTTAGATTAGAAACCTTCCATCACATTATTAATTCTATAACACCCTTACAATTCTATCTCATATGAATTCCAAATAGGAAATGTGAATCTTGGCAGCGAAGGTCTCTGAAAAGTATGTTGAATAATTTTTTCGTGCGTAACATATATTTGGATAATTTGATTTGTGGACATTTCTGTATATTTCAAAATTTGATTTGTGGACATTTCTATGTATTATTTACTTACTGGCTTTTAAGGAACCCGAAGGTTCATTGCCGCCCTCACATAAGCCCGCGATTGGTCCCTATCCTGAGCAAGATTAATCCAGTCTCTACCATCATATCCCACCTCCCTCAAATCCATTTTAATATTATCTTCCTATCTACGTCTCGGCCTCCCCAAAGGTCTTTTTCCTGCCGGCTTCCCAACTAACACTCTATATGCATTTCTAGATTCGCCCATACGTGCTACATGCCCTGCCCATCTGAAACGTCTGGATTTAATGTTCCTAATTATGTCTGCGTTGTGTAACTTTCTCCATTCTCCTGTAACTTCATCCCTCTTAGCCCCAAATATTTTCATAACCACCTTATTCTCAAACACCCTTAATCTCTGTTCCTCTCTCAAAGTGAGAGTCCAAGATTCACAACCATAAAGAACAACCGGTAATATAACTGTTTTAAAAATTCCAACTTCCTAATTTTTTGACAGCAGACTAGATGACAAAAGCTTCTCAACCGTATAACAGACATTTCCCATATTTATTCTGAGTTTAATTTCCTCCCGAGTGTCATTTATATTTGTTACTGTTGCTCCAAGATATTTGAATTTTTCCACCTCTTCGAAGGATAAATCTCCAATTTTTATATTTCCATTTCGTACAATATTCTGGTCACGAGACAATCATATAAGTTTAAGCCTACACTAAAATAATTATTTAAGTGTTTAATTTAAATAATCAAATATATGTAAGCAAAAGTAAAGTGATGAATATTAAATAATAATACAAGAAATAATAATATAAGAAATAAAATGAAATTATATCAAATATATGTAAGCAAAAGTAAAGTGATAAATATCAAAATAATAATACAAGAAATACAATGAAATTATATCAAGTAAAACTTAAAAGATTCAGTTAATCAGAAAGTACAAGGGCCGATGGCCCCTTTAAACAATAATAAAATGAAATGAAAAAGAATTAAATAATACAATTGTAAAATAAATATAAAATTTTATGCAATTATATAGTGGAGTAATATATTTTAGGCTATACATAATAGTACATTATGCAACGAGCCTATAATGAAGGTAATTAAGAAGCGAGTATGGATATTTATGAAACGAGCGCAAGCGAGTTTCATAATTTTCATACGAGCTTTTTAATTACCATTATAGGCGAGTTTCATACGACTTTTTATGCTCGACCATATTTCTCACTTGATATTATTAATTTTCTTTGTATCTGACCTTGGCCAATGTCCCGTATGTTGTGAGATGTGCGCAGACGCGAAAGTATTGATTTTTTTCCGAGGAACAGATGTTCACATTGAACTTGGTAGGCCATAAGAACCTACAGAGATAACATTCAGATTGAATTATACATTGAAAAACGAGATGACAAATTGAATTTATTTGAATATTATTTACAATTAACGCTAATTATTATAGTAACAGAACATAACCTTCTGCGACAGTATTGGATTTCCAGCCTCCGTGACTTTTCGCTAATTCTCTTTCGATTGCGTATCCGAGAATAATCGATACTTGCGGTTTTATAACGGTAGAAAGCTGACCTGTCATTGGCTGAACAGTTGTAACCTGAGTCGTCATTGGCTGAAAGACCTGACCTTTAATGAGTAGGTATACTTTAATGACATACATTAAAGGTCTGCTACCAGGTGTATAATTACTACATTTCGGCATGGTCGAGCATAAATGATATTTTAGTTCTATTTGATTTATTGAATTATGAAAGATTCATAACTTAGAAAAACATTTTTTTTTTTCAGAAATTTCATGTATTCATGTATTCAATGTATTCAATTTTGACTTATGAACATTTCCAAATATTCAAATTTTGACTTCTGGGCATTTTTACATATTGGACATTTTGACTAGTGACTTTATTTGAGTAGACGTTTTAACTGTGGACTTTCTGTACATTGGACATTTTACTGTGGACGAATTGACCTGGAATGCTCTGAATAATCGTGTGTAGTGTAAAAATTACGTTACATTGCACTCATCTGCATTTGTCGTCGTAATCTCTACAAAAAGAAGTTGCAGTAATGTGCATGCATCGACAAAGCCACACTCACAGATATTTTATGCAAAGGCAATGGCTGTGACACGCCGCTCTTGGCAGCGCTGTGTTATTGTTTTGCACACCTGTCAGCCGCCACGTTGTAATGCTCTGACAGCAAACCGAAATCACACCAACATATGTAATATGGAAGAATGGAATTAGACGGATTCGGTGACAATGCCAAAAAGGAAGTAAATGCCAACCACTCCACGCTAGTTTGTGGCGACAGCAAGGTTTTCCAAAAAATAAATAAATAAATAAATAAATATATAAATAGCAAACGGTAACCTTCAAATGACACATAATTCTTATTATGTATTCACGTAGACTTAAATAGCAACATTAAAATAGTCAACTGGAGGTCATGACTATCTCCCACCCTACATCACCCTACCTGTCGCATCATATGCCATTGAGATAATATGGACGTACCTGAGCTACCAAAACCTGAAAACTTTGGACAGGGCTAAGTCCAGATATATAAAAAGAACACTCTGCATCTCCAAGTTCGCTCCAACCCGACTCGTGTACCAGCTGGCAGGAACAACGTCCTTCATAGAAGATTTAATGGCCACCTACAACCTGACACCAACCCCAGCCAGTACGAAGTTTTTTGACGAACGACGACAGAAAGCCGCAGAAATTGACCCTGCATTTTTCCGCACCCCAGCGATGAACAACGAGGAATGGAAAGCAGCCAACGTCGAGCTACGTCACCATTACACAAGGGGAGCAATCCACGGTTTTCACTACCGCATCTGTACTAGAAAAGGTTTTCACCAGGTGACCAGTGATTGTGCGTGTGTAATCTGTGGACTGCATTGCCCGCTATATCACCTCTTTGAGTGCTCACTAAGAACATTGCCGCTTTCGTATTACGCTAAAGATGAATGACAAAGAACTGTGTACGACATACTCACAATGCTCGATATACACAATGTGTTTATTAAATCTATTATTAATACATCTTGTGATATAATTTCATTTATGCTCGACCATGCCGAAATGTAGTAATTACACACCTGGTAGCAGCCCTTTAATGGATCTCATTAAAGTACACCTATTCATTAAAGTTCAGATGTTCCACCAATTATAAAATACCATTGTATCAATATGAAAGCGCAAGTATCGATTATTCTCGGATATCCAATAGAAAGACAACTAGTTCTGTTACTATAATAATTAGCGTTAATTGTAAATAATATTCAAATAAATTCAATTTGTCATCTCGTTTTTCAATGTAAAATTCAATTTCAAGGTTATATCAAGATTAATGTTTATTTTACTCTCTAGATTATATCAAGGTCAATGTCGACATCTATTTCTCGGAAAAAATCAATACTTTCGCGTCTGCGCACATCTCACAATTTACGAGGTATTGCACAAGGTCAGTTCCGCTCCTCAGTCAGATAAGGTGAATACTTATGAATAATTTCAAGTTAGAAATATGGTCGAGCATAAAAAGTCGTATGAAACTTGACTATAATGGTAATTAAGGCGCTCGTATGAAAATTATGAAACTAGCGCAAGCGAGTTTTATAATTTTCATACGAGCGTCTTAATTACTACCATTATAGGCTCGTTGCATAATGTACTATTATATATTTCTTACAAAGTTGGCTATACTGTTCAACTTATTAAAAATAATTCTGCGATATATCGGCACGTAGAAGACGTTACCCACTTTCAAGAACGAAACTACATTTGTGTCGCTTTACAAATGGATAGTATGATAGGGCCTAAGTACAGGGAGGATTTTGACATATTTGGATGTTTTATTCCTTGAAGGTTAAAGGTTTGCAAGTATGAGAGGAATGTGTTTCATGCTATGGGAAATCAACGGGGGAAGTTTTATAGTGCTTATAAATTCTTATTCAGTGGCCGGGGTATCTGCTCTGCCCATTCTTCACCATAGGATGGTAATGCAGAATTCGTGCATGAAAATATCATATGTACTTCAGTACATTTAACATAACATTTAGCAGCGATCTCGACTGGGGGGAACACGTTACTGACATAGCGAGAAAAGCATGGAGAGCGTTACACTTTGTGATGAGGGTACTAAGAAAAGGCTCGGATAAATCCAAAGAGATCGCATATAAGTCACTAGTTCATCCAGTAAAGGAATATGGTGCTGCATGTTGGGATCCTTACAGATTAGAACATATTAAGACACTGGAAAGATTAAAAAACGGGCTCTCAAGTGTTGTCGTAATAATTCACCACTAAAATGGGACACATTGACGGACAGGAGAACGCGAATTCGATTATGCGCAATGTTCAAAACATACAGAGGTGAGCCTGCCTGGAGAGAAATAAAAAATAGGTTGCAGCCGCCAAATTACTCTTCAAGGAACGACCACTTATATAAATTGAGGGGAAAAAAGACAGAGAACAGGCACTGGAAAGTTTTCTTTACTCAGTCGTACTATCAGGGACTGGAATGTTTTACCTGCAGACTTACTAAAGGCTTTACCAATAACCAAAATGTATTTAAAAATAGGCTTAATGACTTTACTAATAGACGGTACTATATTATACACACTATTTAAAGGGTGTAATTGACATTTTGTCATTGAAGTGTTGTATCAGTGAAGAAGTGTGTTGCGTCAGTGAAGTGTGAAGTGTGTTGTGTCAGTGAAGTGTGTTGTTTAAGTGAAGTGTTTCTGTCAGTGAAGCTTTATAGTTTATAGTGGCAGTGCAAAGTATTTGAACAGTGAAATGTTTTTGAAGTGTTAGTGAAATCAGGATAGAATCAGTGAAATGTGTCGTAGTTCCAGTGCAGTGAGTGAGTTGACAGCGAAATGAGTGTAGTGCTGAAAGGTACTTGTGCATGTATGAACATATCATACTCGTGGGTTTTAGTTCGAACTTTGGGTTAAGATACAAATTAGTTCAAGTGATCGTGCTTCATTTAATTTAGGATGCTCCCTGTTGTTATTATTATTTATTATTATTATTATTATTATTATTATTATTATTATTATTATTAGTATTAATTTATTATTAATTGAATTTTATATTAATTGTGTTTATTATTGTCATTATTGAATGTAATTAATTACCACTGCCACCGGGTATATACCCATTTGCAGTGTGAATAAGTACATACATACATCATTGAAATATGATAAGTGTAGGTAATTACTTAGTGATTGAAGACGGCGCTTTTTTTCGTCGGATCCCGGCCACTTAGTCACTCGTAATGAGTGCACCTCTGTACATAGTGTTGGACATTGTGCCACTGTCACATATTCTGTGACACAGTACATGAGGGTAGGCCACCTAAGGGGAACAAGAGAGGTAGAACTTAAACTGAGAGGGATTCAATCAGGCATCGGAACTAGAATCCGTTGTGGCTTAGTGGAGAAAACGTCAGCACGTAGAGCTGAAAGCCCGGATTCGAGTCCCGGTGTCGGAGAGAATTTTTCTCTGTTTTGACCATTCTTCACCACATGTTATTTTGCATTTTAAAAGGATTTTTTTTCAATTTTCCAATCAAATATGTGTGTTGCTTTTTCAAAAATATACAATTTAATAATTGTATTTATATTTTATTTCGAAATCGTTGTTTCGGATAGCTAATTGGTAACAACCGTGTGTTTTTAATGGGCCCACATTTAATAATGTCACGTAACTTCCTTGAAGAGAGGACTTTCAACTCTGGAAGAGAAAGAATTCAACTCCCTTGAGAAAGAGCGTTCTGTGTAGTGGAAAAAACTGTGTGTCATGAATATTGTGGATTGTCAGCACTGCATCAAAACTCTCGTTAAAATGTTTATATGAATCGATTGGAGATCACAAGAATGAACAGCTCGGCAAAATTCCTGCCTCTTGTTGCCGGTTTTTTCAACGGCACACACAAGACGTATGATCAAGTATTCCATGAAGCTTTTTTCCCCCGCTCAACTGCTTTTAATGTAACATACGTATATAAATATGTCCGGCTGTGGTATGACATTCCGCCGGGTTTGATCTTTGTTTGAGCATCTTGAATTATGAGGCATTATATGAAAAGTTTTTCCTTATGATTATAACCAGTTCCCTGGCGGCACAAAAACAGGGCCGCTGCCCCCCCCCCCCCGCCCATAACGAGAGGGCTTGTTGACGGATGCTATGTAATCTATTTTCTTGTCTAGTTTCTTTTTGCTTGCCATCTTTCTTTCTCAATTTCACATTATGCCCTCAGTCCTTTTCCTTCTTTGGAAGTGGAACGCACATGAGAATACTGGCCATTAAAATTGGTATAAGTTACTGATTATCACACACATACCAGCCACTGGTTCTACTTTCTATCATTATACTCCTCTTCATCTGCAACTACTTTATGTTCTCTTCCTTTCTTTCTTTCTTTCTTTCACCTCCGCCTTAACCATCTTATTTTTCTCCTTAATCTTCTGCATCTTCTTCTTCGTCCTCATCTTTACCCTCTTCTTCGTCTCCATCTTTAACCTCTTCTTCATATCCATCTTTACACTCTTCTTCGTCTCCATCTTTACCCCTCTTCTTCTTCTTCTTCGACTCCATCTTTACCCCTCTTCTTCTTCGTCTCCATCTTTACCCTCTTCTTCTTCGTCTCCATCTTTAACTTCTTCATCTCCATCTTTATCCTCTTCTTCGTCTCCATCTTTACCCTCTTCTTCTTCGTCCCCATATTTACCCTCTTCTTCTTCGTCTCCATCTTTAACCTCTTCTTCTTCGTCTCCATCTTTAACTTCTTCTTCATCTCCATCTTTATCCTCTTCTTCGTCTCCATCTTTACAATCTTCTTCTTCGTCCCCATATTTACCCTCTTCTTCTTCGTCTCCATCTTTACCCTCTTCTTCTTCGACTCCATCTTTATCCTCTTCTTCTACGTCTCCATCTTTAACTTCTTCTTCATCTCCATCTTTATCCTCTTCTTCGTCTCCATCTTTACCCTCTTCTTCTTCGTCTCCATCTTTACCCTCTTCTTCTTCTTCTTCGACTCCATCTTTATCCTCTTCTTCTTCTTCGACTCCATCTTTACCCTCTTCTTCTTCGTCTCCATCTTTAACCTATTCCTCATATCCATCTTTACCCTCTTCTTCGTCTCCATCTATACCCTCTTCTTCTTCGTCCCCATCTTTACCCTCTTCTTCTTCTTCGACTCCATCTTTACCCTCTTCTTCTTCTTCGTCTCCATCTTTACCCTCTTCTTCTTCTTCGACTCCATCTTTACCCTCTTCTTCTTCGACTCCATCTTTACCCTCTTCTTCTTCGACTCCATCTTTACCCTCTTCTTCATCTCCATCTTTACCCTCTTCTTCTTCGTCTCCATCTTTACCCTCTTCTTCTTCTTCGACTCCATTTTTACCCTCTTCTTCTTCTTCTTCGTCTCCATCTTTACCCTCTTCTTCTTCGACTCCATCTTTACCCTCTTCTTCTTCGACTCCATTTTTACCCTCTTCTTCTTCTTCGACTCCATCTTTACCCTCTTCTTCTTCGTCTCCATCTTTACCCTCTTCTTCTTCGACTCCATCTTCACCCTCTTCTTCATCTCCATCTTTACCCTCTTCTTCTTCGTCTCCATCTTTACCCTCGTCTTCTTCTTCGACTCCATTTTTACCCTCTTCTTCTTCTTCTTCGTCTCCATCTTTACCCTCTTCTTCTTCGTCTCCACCTTTACTCTTCGCTTCCTCTTCTTCACTTATTTCGCTCTTTTGTCGTTCTCTTCTTCATCTCCTCCTTTACCCTTTTGTGTTGTTATATCCTCTACACATATTTTTTCAGTCTCTTGAAATAAAATTTACCATCTTAGTTATCTCTTCCTTCACTTCGCCTTTCTTCCTCTACACTTCTCTTCTTCACGTACACCTACTTCACACTCTCCTCACTCTCTTACTCACATACTCTCTGATCTCATCTTTCCATCTCCAGATTTGAATTCGGGTTCGTGACCGTCGTAAGTCAGCAGAGCTATCAAGTCGGTGGTGGTGGTGGTGGTCGTGGCGGTTGCAGTGGCAGTCGTCGTCGCGTAGTGCAATAGTAGCTGTTGTTTAGTCATCTCTCTAAGAACAGATTTTAACCTCATAAGGCAGACATGTCAATTGATGCCCACAGGAGCAAGCTCGCGCTTTAGAGCCCAGGAGAGCCTGAGCACTTTACAGCGGAAAGGAAAGAGACAGACGAAAGAGGTAGTATACACCGCTTGGTCGACCTATATACAGGGATGGCCAGCACTGATTCAATAGATAAAGGGAAGAGAACATATTAAAACTGTATCCATGTTAATTTTTAGATTTGCCTGAGAAGTATAAGTGCATTATAAGAATGTAAGTTCTAATTTTAATGCCCATTTTTCACAAGTTTGATTTTTTTATTCAAAAGAAATATTTTCGCAACTTTTCGTAAAGAAAAGTGAAATTTTCAGGTATAGGCCTATTTATTTAGTAGCCTCACAGAATGTTTTCGTAAATCTAATATATCGTACCCTATATACGTATTACTGAAGATAGTGTATTGAATTTTTTGAAAATATTCGCATGGAAATTCTTTGTAAGGAAATGAATTATTAACAAAGCAACTACTGTTACATCACAAGCAAAAGATACGTGCCCATGTGTTGTAAAAATGTCAGCTCTATAGCTTCAGCACATTTCGAGAAAATAATTTAATATTCTGATGATAGGAAGTTGCTCACAAATATCACCTTAAAAGCATAATGCGATAAGAGTTTTGTTATGTAATATTAGTTACACTTAAAACAGATACAGTACCTAGGTAACTTTTGCTTTGTACTGTAATATTGTTTTGATTAGTTTATTGATTACTTTTGTAAGGCTAAAGATACCATCAATATAAATTCCAACTGATTATGTCATACTCAATCTCTTTCTTTGGAATATCACTTTCTTTATGAATGATGTGTTTCATCCACTTAATGCAGTATAATATTATACTGCTATGGAATTTAAGTGAATATTCCTTCTTAACTCTCTATTATGTTATTAAGATTTAAAACACATGTGCAATATTAAGAAATCAGTGTCAGTACTTTTGTTTTACAAACAATATAAATAATATGAAACAGAAAGAAGCCATATAGGCTAAAAATAACGACATAAAATTTTACGTTTCGTTTGAAGTTTGTACACCTCTGTTTTCTTACTCCAACTGGTTGCTTATTAATATCACAACCCTTCCTCTTTCCATACCTAGCGCTTGCTGCCCGCGCAGAAAAATGCGCTTGCTTTGACATCACTGGTTTAAAGGGTTAACCTAAGCTCAGATTCGGGCGGTGTTTTTGCGGAAATTTCACAAACCTGATCCATCAAGGGATCTTGATGAAGAAATTTCTCAGAAAGGGATCTGTACTAGATGAAAGACGTTCAGGAAGACCAGCGATATCGGCAGAAACTGTGAGCATCATACAGGATGTAATTGAACATAGTCCTTCAACCTCAACACATAGCCTCAGCAGAGGGCTTGGTGTATCCCAATCAACCGTATGAAGAATCCTACGCTTTAAGCTTCATAAACATGTCTACCAATCCAGGTACTGCACGCGTTTGAGGATGAAGACCATGGATCTCGCGAGGCCATGTGTTAGGATCTCCTTGCGGCTTTCCTCCATTCACTGTTTGAGTCGCTTGAGAAACTTCTTGCCCCAGCAACTAAAACTTAACCTAGTACAAACCCTAGTAATGCCGCACTTCGATTATTGTGACGTTTTGTTAAGTGACCTAAGTTCTGAACTGTCAGTCAAGTTACAGCGAGCTCAGAATATGTGCGTCAGATACGTGTGCAACATCCGACGATATGATCACATATCACCGTACTTCGCAAGTCTTTCGTGGCTCCGACTTAAAGACCGCAGAACTTTACACTCTTTGTCTTTACTCTTTCGAATTCTGCACACCTCAACACCAAATTACCTTTCGTCTCGGTTCTCTTATCTATACTCCAACCACGACATAAATACCAGATCACTTTTCTGTGGCACGCTAAGTATACCTCTTCATAGAACATCTTGTTATTCATCATCTTTTACAGTATCCACCTCGCGTCAATGGAATTCCTTGTCACAAAGTATTAGGGGCTGCAAGACAATAAACACCTTTAAAAACAGCTTAAAAAGATAACCTTATTATTAGCATTTCACTCCAATCATACTGGTTTAAACTATCACTGTCTACATTGTTACTCCTTCCTTTAGACATGCATCCTGATAGTGCTGTATTTTCAAAATTGTCTCATAATAATCTCTTTCTATTATCTAAAATATATTAACATTCTATGTATTTTAGCTTAATTCTGCTACACAATTTATCTCATTGTTTAATTAATAGTTCATAGTGTTTTGTTGTTTAATTCGTAAATAACTCTTGTATACATGTAACTCTCATCTAAATCAAATTGTTGAATTCTTTGTAAGTTCATGCATATGTATATACACTTTTTGCTGGTTGAGTGGAAGAGAAGGCCTTACCGCCTTAACTCTGCCAGCTAAAATAAATCATTATTATTATTATTATTATTATTATTATTATTATTATTATTATTATTATTATTAAACTGTACGGTTGATTGGGAAGTTGAGGCTCCAGGGCTACGTTCAATTACAACCAGTATGCTGCTCACAGTTTCTGCCGATGTCGCTGGTCTTCCTGAACGTCTTTCATCCAGTACAGACCCCGTTTTGAGAAATTTGTTCATCAAGATCCTGATATTTGCTCCTTATGGACAGGTTTGTGAAATTTTTGCAAAAATACCGCCTGGACCAGAGCATAGGTTAACTCTTTCAACCCTCCACAAACTATGGCTATTCTGTCTTCTTTAGTAAGCGTGATTTATATTGCCTGTAAAACAAAAACGTTACACTTTACTTTCATGAAAATGGATCGATATTTTTAATCAGCCTGTATTATATAAAATATCAGAATTAATAGTAACAATTTCTGACCGGCTACTTAAATCTGAAACAATTTGAGAGAGACAGACAGACAATAGTCATATGCGTTACAAGAGCGGTATGTTGAAGTTTTCATGTTGGAGGAAAAGTTTGAAAAAGCGAAACGTAGTTGAGCTTTTTTTAATTTCCGAGAATTGAAAGAAAACATACCGCTCGTGTATCGTACAATATTTTGTGCGAAGATCGTTTATTACATACCTGAAAGAGGAATTTCTAATTAGTTGCAATGAAATCTCCATCTTGGTTTCTGTTCAATGACGGCAATTTTGGAAAACAAAAATATCTATCTTCAACATTGTTGCTTTAAAATTTTTTCTGTGTTTACTATACTCCAGCAGGCCGTGATATACGTCTGTCTTTTTTTTCCCCCAGTCTATAAATGCGAACTTAAAACAAACGGCTTCCTTAATGTTACATGCATGACGAAATGCAGTAACTTTAGTGGAGTTGTAGAGTTTACTTAATTTTTGCAATTTTTAAAAACAATAATTAATAGTGCAATTTAGGTGAATTTGCAGTGGTGAGTTTCCAATTTATAATTATTACTATATTGAACGTCTCTAAAAATAATATGTTAAAAGCGGTAAGAAGAGGGTAATTGTTATGTGTGTTCGGTTGGGAATACTGAATGTAGAATTTTAGACTTACCGCGGGTTGGTTTTGTGCGGAAACCAAGCAAATACGCACGATCTCGCACAAAGATTCTTTCAGAATCCGTCTGTAGAAAAGTATATCTAGATACTTCAATGAATCTTAGCCTCTAACGGCAGAAATTTCTTTAATCTGTTCCATCGTTTTAATAATTTGCGGAAAAGATAGCTACTTCAACATCACACAAATTACAAAAAAAAATCTGTGCGAATACCCTGACTCCCGGTCGGGACAAGTTACCTGGTTGAGATTTTTTCCAGGGTTTTCCCTCAACCCAATACGAGCAAATGCTGGGTAACTTTCGGTGCTGGACCCCGGACTCATTTCACCGGCATTATCACCTTAATTTCATTCAGACGCTAAATAACCTAGATGTTGATACAGCGTCGTAAAATAACCCAATTAAAAAAAAATACCCTGACGTGGAGTCAAACCGACGACGGGCTTCCACATGAGACAACACAGGACACCACATTTCCAACATACAAACAATACCTACTGAATTCCAGTCCTATTCGACACATCGATGGCTGAGAACCAGACTGTTCTAAGTCCAACTTTTTATAAGGATCAAATCTGTGTTTCTTTGTGTTCCAGTTCTTGTCTGCATACATTAATCGAACAAAATTGTAAATATTTCTCTCCATAAGGTTGCTGTGAAGCTATTCCAAGTTGTTTCATGAAGCTTTGAATGTCAGGAGCTTAAAATAGCTCTGCTGAAAAAAAGAAATAGTAAAATGGACTTGGAACAGTCTGGTTCTGGGCCATCGATATGTTAACCGTTGCTTTTACTATGATCGGTCATGACTTTTATAAAATTGTCCATTTTGAGAGCATCTAGCATTATTCAGTGCAGAAATTTCATGTTAGCCGTATTTGTAAAACATTTTCTTTTGTTCCGCTGCTATTCAATAGGATTTTATGAGTCGGGAGCAACAGAACTCTATCGGCGACATGAAACTATCCATCCATCAGCAGTTAGGGAAAGCAGCCGCTGCTCCACAGATCTCACCGCGCGCCGCGCTCTTCTACAAATCAATCCTAATAACGACCATATAATAACGACCAGCCGGCAGGAATGAGCAGTGGCGTGCACCGAAGCTGCAGGCCTACTAGATATTATGAGACTCGCTCATTTTCTCACTTAGTTACTTATTACATTCTTACTTAGCCCTATTTATTTATTTTATTTTATTTATTTATTTCATTTGTTTATTTAATTATTTATTTATTTATTCATTTATTTATTTACCTATTCATTCATTTACTTATTTATTCATTTATTCATTCATTTATTTACTTATTTATTTATTCACTTATTTATTTATTTATTCATTCATTCATTAATCCATTTACTTATTTATTTATATATTTCTTCATTCATTAATCCGTTTACTTATTTCTATACTTGTTTATTCGCTTATTTTTATTTATTTATTTACTTATTTATTTATTTATTTATTTACTTATTATTTATTTATTTACTTATTTATTTATTTACTTATTTATTTATTATTTATTTATTATTTATTCACTTATTTATTTATTTATTCATTCATTCATTCATCCATTTATTTATTTAATGTTTTATCTATTCATTCATTTATTCATTTACATATTTATTAATTTATTCATTCATTTATTTACATATTTATTCATTCAATCATACAGGTATTTATTTATTTTTTATTCATTTAATCATACAGGTATTTATTTATTTTTTATTCATTCATTCATCCATTTACTTATTTATTTATTTGTTTATTTATTTATTTTATTAAATTATATATTTATTTACTTATTTATTTATTCATTCATTCATTAATCCATACACTTATTTATTTATATATTTATTCATTCATTAATCCATTTACTTATTTATTTGTTTATTCCTTTATTTATTTATTTACTTATTTATTTAATTAGTTATTTTTTATTTACTAATTTATTTATTTCTTTATTTACTTATTTATTTATTCCCTTATTTATTTATTTATTTATTTATTCATTTATTTAATTTTTTATCTATTCATTCCTTTATTCATGCACTTATTTACATATTTATTCATTTATTCATTCATTTATTTACATATTTATTCATTTATTCATTCATTCATCCATCCATTTACTTGTTTATTTATTTATTTCTCTATTCATTCATTTATTCATTCATTTATTTACTTATTTATTCATTTATTTATTTACTCATTTATTTATTTACTCATTTATTCACTTATTTATTAATTATTTATTTATTCATTAATCCATTGACTTATTCATTTATATATTTATTCATTCATTAATCCATTTACTTATTTATTTATTTGTTTATTCGTTTATTTCTTTATTTACTTATTTATTTATTTATTTATTCATTCATTTATCTATTTATTTATTTAATTTTTTATATATTCATTCATTTATTTAATCACTTATTTACATATTTATTCATTTATTCATTCATGTATTTTTTCTTTATTCATTCACTCATTCATTCATCCATTTACTTATTTATTTATTTTCATTTATTTACTTATTTATTTATTCACTTCTTTATTTATTTATTTATTCATTCATTCATTAATCCATTCACTTATTTATTTTTATACTTATTCATTCATTAATTCATTTACTTATTTATTTATCCGTTTATTCGTTTATTTATTTATTCATTTATTTACTTATTTATTTATTTACATATTTATTTACTTATTTATTTACTTACTTATTTACTTACTTACTTTCTTATTTATTTATTTATTCATTCATTCATTCATTCATTCATTTATTTATTTATTTATTTATTTATTTAATAAGGTTTTAATTATTTTACAGAAACTCAATTATTTGTAAAATCTTGCATAAAGAATGTTATTGAAAAACACTGTCTATGAAAAGTGGACAATTTTAAGAAAATATAGTCGTCTACAAACACAATTCAGAGGATATGCAAAATACTAAAATTAATTGACCCTGACATCGAAACCAAGATTATCCAGTTTGTAGCTTACTTACATTGGAAGGAACCACAGATAGAAATTATGAATCTCAATTAGCAACTTCATCCGAGGAGAAAACATAGTTAGCAAGAAGCCAGAACCTGTCGTATTTTCTCTTTAGGACTCCCTCAAATACAGAATTACAGCTATAATTCAGAACAAAATTATATCGAAAGAATACGTGGCCGAGTTTTAAGGTGTGTCATTCGTCATACAGCGAGTTCCAAAGTAACTGCGGTGAGTCAGACAAGAAGACCAGCTTCAGTAGCACATACCACAAGGGCCGAGGTTGTACGTGGTAAGTTATTCAAATTACAGACAGACATTCTTGATCCAGTTTCATTCCCATCGTTACAGACGGCCCTTGGTTGGACGGACCTCATTAAGGACCTGAAATCCAACGCTTTTCTTTTTTGTCTCCCTACTGGCCATTTAATTAAGAACAATCAATGTTTATCTCACAACGCGCCGGTTCTTAGAATCGGTCCTGGAACTTACAAAACACCTTCGCCTCCTTGTATGTTGAAAGGGCACGGGTGATAGTGCAAGGAATGCATTAAATTACCGATTGACACGCATAGCTTCGATTCCAATCACTTAGACAAATCCAGATCGACGAACTCAGCAATGTAAATCAGTTTCACTCATATTTGTCTGGCGACGGTTTTACTCTCTATCAAGGCAAACGGATGTAGGACTACTATAATTATGCTGTACCAATGAAATTAAAGTTTTAAATATTTTATATTTATCATTAGTAGAGCCCGGATATTTATAACAATTATAATAGGCAGCAAAAAGGGCAAGAAAACGTAAAAAATGCACAATAATCTTTGAAAAAGACATAAATTAAAAAAAACCATAATCTATATATATATAATTTGAACTGGTAATGGAAATTACGGGAAAACGGCTGGACGGATTTTAATAAATGACCCCTCATTTTGAAGCTTAGAACTCAAAGTTTTTCGGAAAAATAGTAGTTTTCAGTGTAATGTCAATTTTTAAACATAATTTTCCTATTTTACAAAATCCATCTGTCGTCAATTTTGAGAACTAGCTAATAGCATTCACGGCCGACTTGATATTCCCTTCGCTTTTTTGTAAAGGATAGGCGAAGCGAGCATCAAGTCGGCCGTGTTGCATTTCAGAATAAAACAAAACACATACTACAGTAAACAATATTACACGAAGGCCATGATCTGCAAGAATGCTGACATATTTAGAGCTCAAATTAAATTGGTTATTAAAAACTTTACGTACTAAAAATAATTTACAGGTTCGATTCTGTGGTGTGTAATTTTCTGGGTACACCTGTGTATTGGATATTAAAAACTACAAAACTTGAGGTAGTTTGATGACATTATTACCAATAGAAATGAAATATTATTGTAGTTAATGCCATGATGTGACTTTTTCATTAATTATACATATTAATGCTATATTGATATGAAAGTGAAACGTTTTGGGGTTATATAAGTAGATGTAGAGAATAACTTAAATTAGATTTTGATTTATATATTTTACTGAGTGGCGGCTATATAGTATATATAGTATATGTTACTGAAAGCTATAAAACTTACGTAAGATAATAATATTATTAAAAATCAAATATTTTTATAATTATTAATCAAGTGGGGTTGGGTCTTTTTCATATATTTAATGGCGGTGTGGTGTAGATATTCATATGCGTGGTTCTCTTCAGTATTGGCCCGAGAGAGAGTATCTTTCATTGTTATGGAAGCAAATAACTTTCCGAATGTCTGGTATTCTTCATTGAAAATAAATCTGAAAAATGTTTATTTGAACGTTTAATGAACTTAGTTTGCGACATTTGCTGCACAAGCCACTAGTAGGCCTATATTTTAGCAATAAATTTAAATTACATCAACATAACTCACATATTTACTTCGTAGGTGACACATGTTGACTTATAAAATACTTTTTTCGTGATTAACTGTCTTTTCACAAACCTTACAAACAAAATTGTATCATCGCACAGTGTGCAATAACGCAAATCTAGCTGGACAAAATTCATAACCTCTTTGCAATCCAACGGATTGTTATGAAACTTTGTACGGACCTTATACATAGCACATATTCTTGGTGTATAAACTCTGACTACGATTGTGTAAGAGGAACTATCCCTTTATACGGGGTGGTTTTAGACAGAAATAGTAACTTCTCTCCTATCTAACAGATTTTTATGAAAAATTGTATGGAAGTTACAGTAGGATATATTGTTTTGTGTATAAACTATATTTACAGTTCCAAAAGAGAAAGTACCCCTTTACAGGGAGTGATTTACACAAGATTAACTTCTCTCCTACATAACAAATTTTATGAAAATTTGTACAGGAGTTAGAGGTAGCATATATTTTTTTGTGTACAAATTCTAATTACATCTGTATGCTACCTGTAGAACTAGTAGTTGTACAGAGTTGCATAAAAATATATTATATAGAAGAGAAGTTGTTCATTTTGTCCAAATGCATCATTATAAAGAGGCAATTACTCTTACAAAACATAATCAGACTTTGTAGACAAAAAATATATTCCACCTGAAACTTCCGTGTAAAGTTTCATAAAAATCTGTTAGATAGGAAAGAATTTATTAATTTTGTTTAAATTCATCCCCAAAAGGAGTAATTCCACTTATTGAACCGTAAATATAGTTTGTGCACAAAAAATATATGCTACCTGTAACTTCCCTACAATGTATCATAAAAATCTTTATGCTCGACCAAGCCGAAATGTAGTAATTATACACCTGGTAGCAAAGCTTTAATGCATGTCATTAAAGTACACCTACTCATTAAAGGTCAGGTCTTTCAGCCAATGACGACTCAGGTTACAACTGTTCAGCCAATGACAGGTCGGCTTTCTACCGTTATAAAACCGCAAGTATCGATTATCCTCGGATATGCAATCGAAAGAGAATTAGCGAAAAGTCACGGAGGCTGGAAATCCAATACTGTCGCAGAAGGTTATGTTCTGTTACTATAATAATTAGCGTTAATTGTAAATAATATTCAAATAAATTCAATTTGTCATCTCGTTTTTCAATGTATAATTCAATCTGAATGTTATCTCTGTAGGTTCTTATGGCCTAGCAAGGTCAATGTGCACATCTGTTCCACGGAAAAATCAATATTTTCGCGTCTGCGCACATCTCACAACATACGGGACATTGCTCCAGGTCAGATACAATAAAATTAATAATATCAAGTTAAAAAGACGGTCGAGCATAAAAAGTCGTATGAAACTCGCCTATAATGGTAATTAAGAAGCTCGTATGAAAATTATGAAACTCGCTTGCGCTCGTTTTATAAATATCCATACTCACTTCTTAATTACCTTCATTATAGGTTCGTTGCATAATGTACTATTATGCTCGACCATGCCGAAATGTAGTAATTATACACCTGGTAGTAGCCCTTTAATGCACCTCATTAAAGTACACCTATTAATTATAGTTCAGTTGTTCTGCCAATGAGAAATCACCATTGTACCATTATAAAACCGCAAGTATCGATTATTCTCGGATATGCAATCGAAAGACAACTAGCGAAACGTCACGGAGGCTGGAAATCCAATATTGTCGCAGAAGGTTATGTTCTGTTACTATAATAATTAGCGTTAATTGTAAGTAATATTCAAATAAATTCAATTTGTCATCTCGTTTTTCAATTCTAAATCATTTTCCAGGTTATATCACGATTAATGTTCATGTTATTCTCTAGATTATATCAAGGTCAATGGCATTCGTTCCCCGGCAAAAATCAATACTTTCGCGTCTGCGCACATCTCAAAATTTAGAAGGTTAGTTCCGCTTGTCACTTAGATAATCATAACATGAATACTTATGAATAATTTTAAGTTAGAAATATGGTCGAGCATAAAAAAGTCGTATGAAACTTGCCTATAATGACAATTAAGACGCTCGTATGAAAATTATGAAACGAGCGCAAGCAAGTTTCATAAACAATCATACTTGCGTCTTAATTACTACCATTATAGGATCGTTGCATAATGTACTATTATGTTTTAAGGTTTATGAATGGCGACGAACTGAATCGATTTTGTTTTTATTAACATCTAGTACGACCACATGAACTATAGAGACATTGCTAGCCAGTGTATTAATAAATTCTCAAGGAATTGGGACGTCGTAAACAGAGGCCAAGCTTAATGCAGTGGCGTGGAACGTGGCTTAGAGGAAAGAAAATAGTTACTCCATTTTTCTATGCAAAGGAAACAATAGAGTTGAGCAGCAAACAAAAATAACGAAGCAAGATAAATAGCAGGGGCAGGCAACTCGTCTGAGCACAGCAGAAAACATTAAAAACATGATTCTTCTGGCTCCTCGGAGAAATAAAAATAAATTGCTATGACAACGGTTTGCTACGTTATTTCGTACGCTGTGTTTTACAAATTTCCGTAATGCCGGCAGACAGTTTTATACACGCGTCTTTGTTTTCTAGTGTGGCCCCATTCGTCTATTCTGTGTTATGTATCAACATGTATTTCTCATGATATTTTCTTTACGATTTTTCTACACACATTGCTCTCTGGTTCTGACCTACTGCCACTGGATCAAGGACGAAAATTAGACAGTAGACAGAATGGCTGTTTTTAAATTTTATCTAAGACCACAGAATTGCTCTTACTTACTTACTTACATACTTACTTACTTACTGGCTTTTAAGGAACCCGGAGGTTCATTGCCGTCCTCACATAAGCCCGCCATTGGTCCCTATCCTGAGCAAGATTAATCCATTCTCTATCATCATATCCCACCTCCCTCAAATCCATTTTAATATTATCCTTCCATCTACGACTCGGCCTCCCCAAAGGTCTTTTTCTCTCCGGCCTCCCAACTAACACTCTGTATGCATTTCTGGATTCGCCCATACGTGCTACATGCCCTGCCCATCTCAAACGTCTGCATTTAATGTTCCTAATTAATAACAATGCGTGAAGTTCTGCGTTGTGTAACTTTCTCCATTCTCCTGTAACTTCATCCCTCTTAGCCCCAAATATTTTCCTAAGAATCTTATTCTTAAACACCCTTAATCTCTGTTCCTCTCTCAAAGTAAGAGTCCAAGTTTCACAACCATACACAACAACCGGTAATGTAAATAAATTCTAACTTTCAGATTTTTTGACAGTACGCTAGACGACAAAAGCTTCTCAACCGAATAATAACACGCATTTCCCATATTTATTCTGCGTTTAATTTCCTCCCGAGTGTCATTTATATTATTTGTTACTGTTGCTCCAAGATATTTGAATTTTTCCACCACTTCGAAGGATAACTCTCCAATTCCGATAATATACAACTAATTTTTGTATATTTTCTTCCAAAAGTGTGCGTGAATTCTCAATATTCCACATCTCTGGTCTTCCAGACGTAAGTCTTTAATGCCTCCTTGGTGAAACGCTGGAACCATCGTAGTGCTACACGCTCACTAACGACACCTTCACTCTCGACGTAACAGATTCGAGTCGTGACAGGAGCTTTATAATCATGTTTCCAGTAGTGCTTTAGAAGGTCTCTAATCTCCAACTGTCCACACCTATGGAGTAACTGTCACCGCGTGTGATCGCGAAACCAGGTGGCCCGGGTTCGATTCCCGGTCGGGGCAAGTTACCTGGTTGAGGTTTTTCCGGGGTTTTCCCTCAACCGAATATGAGCAAATGCTGGGTAACTTTCGGTGCTGGATCCCGGACTCATTTCACCGGCATTATTACCTTCTCATTCAGACGCTAAATAACCAAAGATGTTGATAAAGCGACGTAAAATAACTTACTAGAAATAATCTCAAACTTGATTAGACCTACCTTCATTTTATATTGTACCTATTACTAATAATAATAATAATAATAATAATAATAATAATTTATTTATTTAATAATTTATTTATTTAATCTGGCAGAACTAAGGCCAGTAGGCCTTCTCTTCCGCCCAGCCAGACTCTAATTCTAATTAAATACATTTGGTTACATAGTTATTACATTAATATCTAGATCATAAAACAACATGAAAATAAATAATGAAAATTGGATAACTAACGTTAGTGTGACAATAATAAACACTGGTAAGAAATATTTATAATAATAATAATAATAGTAACAATAATAATATAATAATATTACGTGTATTAGTAAAACTGACGACTGTCACACGCTCCCAATACCAATATTTACCATAGCATCCTGTAAATTGCATTGCCCAACTAAAGAAAATCATTAAAATCTTACACAAAACTAAAATAAAAGACGGCTTTACTTATGAGAAGACATCGGATTCTAGGGCAAATGCCTATTTTGTTTCTTTAGGAGGAAAGTAAAAATAATTATTAATATTTGTGTTTCATGGAAATTGAAAGGTATTGAAAGAGTTTTATAGTGCCCTAAAATGCCCTAAAACGGTTATTAGAGCCTAATTTGTTAATATTCGCCTAAAAATGCCTAACTCACTGTAAAGTTTCGCATTTTACTCTTACTTTTTATAATTTATACATGCATTCACTGCAAAATTTAAGGCATTTGAAAAGTGGAAAGTTTGTTTCACACCGGCCATGAAACCATTGATAAAGGAAACAAAATGTTTTGAATCTCACGACACTCGCAATAGATTTCACCGAATTTAACATGTTTGGAGGCATAAATGCCGACAAAGAAACAACCTTAGTTTTGAAGCAGGCAACAATCACAACATGTGCTGCTACCGATTCAGAGATATACTATACTATAAAAATGACTGTTTTCGGTCTGAAACCGATTAGCTGTACTGCCCTTCAGAGTGTCATAAAATCACAATTTTTGGAGAAAGAGTGTTTTTGAAATATTTATGAAAAGTCGTAAAACTGCGAATTAGTAGGGTAAACCGTTACAAAATATTTAAAAGAATGGCCCTCCTAGTGTTAACACTACCAGGAAATGCAACAATAAGTGGAACTTTGTATTTTTGTCCACTTGAATCTCAATAACAACGGTTCATTTGAATGCTCGTTAACAGTTGCTCTTTCCATCACCTTATTTGTGTTGAGAAGTTTTGAGCGGTAGGACGTTTTCCTGTGAAGTTTAACGCGATAATGCCGAAAAATATAAGTGCAAAATCTACATTGGTCCGGCAATGGCTAACAGAATATTCAGAATTCACTTATGATGGAAAAATAATATTCTGCAAGATTTGTAGCAAACAGGTATGTAACAATAGTTGAAATATAAATATAATATATATATATACATAATATATATAAATTCTATTAATTTTAATGAGTAGGCCTATAATATTTATACGTTGACTGAGCTATCCTGAGGTATAGTTCTTTTTAAGACCACTACACTTTAACCTTTTAAATTCCGATAGTTAAAGTATTTGCAGGTCATTAAAATTTTGATTGTTCGAACCCACTAACTTTGTGATAGAAATACGGCAATACAACAATTAGGATTTTATTTTAATTCAGTTTACTTTACATCTTTAGATTTCGCAAGAAAAGAAGTGCCACCTAAAGCAGCATGTGCAAGGAGCGGCTCATAAGGCTAAAGCTCAGCAGAAAAATCAACTGCAACAAACTTTACTAACACAGCCTACTTCATCCAATCTCAGCAGCAATTTCTATGCTGATTTAACCAGAGCGTTTGTTACTGCTAACATTCCCTGGAATGCAATTGAAAATCCGGTTTTAAGACAGTTTTTACAAAAATACTGCAAACAAAATATCCCATCTGAGTCGACCCTAAGAAAAAATTACTTAGACAGAATATACAATGAAACTTTAGCTTCCATTCGGGAGGATATAGGTGATTCTTACATATGGGTCTCTGTGGATGAAACCTCAGATCCTATGAATAGGTATATAGCAAATATGGTAGTAGGAAAACTTAGTCCTGATGGATCTTCGATTCCACACCTCGTATGTGTTAAGGAACTTTCGAAAGTGAATAGCCAAGCCATTGCTTATTTTGTAAATAAAGGCCTACAGTCTTTATACTCAGGTAATATAGACGATTCTAAAGTTCTGTTGTTTTGTACTGATGCTGCCTCATACATGGTTGCTGCAGCTCCACTTCTTAAAACATTTTATCCTAACCTCACGCATGTAACCTGTCCAGCACATGGCCTTCACAGGGTTTCTGAAACAATCCGGAATGAATTTCCTCTTGTCAATTCGTTTATTTCTAACACAAAAAAATGTTTTTGTAAAGCCCCATCCAGGATTTCAATATTCAGAGAGAACTTTCCAGATATCCCACTCCCACCTCAGCCGGTTGTTAATCGATGGGGAACCTGGATTCAGTCAGTGGTGTATTATTCTAAGTATTTTAAAGAAGTGGTCACAGTTATTGATAAATTACCTGAAACTGATAGTGCAGCGTGTGTGAAAGCAGTGAAAGATTGTCTGAATGACTCACGAGTGAAAAACGATATTGCCTACATAACATCAAACTTTTCTTTCATACCTGCAAGCATTGAACAATTAGAACGTGAAAAACAATCTCTTTGTAGCCAAATAGCAATATTAAAGGAAGCTCAAGTGAACATACATTCTACTTTGGGCGAAACTGGGAAAAAAGTTAAAAATAAGTGGGACAACGTATTAAATAAGAATGTAGGATTTTTATTGTTGGAAAAAGTATCAAGAGTGATATCGGGGAAAAGTGTAAATGTTCCAGTAAGTATTGATGTTTCTATTGTACCTAATTTAAAATTTGCGCCTCTCACATCAGTTTCGGTTGAAAGAAGTTTTTCTGTTTTCAAAATGATTCTCAGTGACAAAAGGCAAAGGTTAACTGTGGAGAATTTAGAAAAAATTCTGATGGTGTACTGTGCAGATAATTATAATAAAGTCTGAGCATGGAACTGAATTTCAATAACTTAAAATGAGTAATCTTGATATCAATAATCATTATTTCATTAGTTTCAATATATTAAATTTGTGCAGCTCTGTTTATAAATATAATATAGTACCGGTATTCTTTTTTTATGTTTAAACATACTTTTTTGTGCGTATTTTAGTGTATAACTAAAAATTTCAGTGAAAGAAATAAGTATGATACCTTGATGTGCCTAAAATGCCTATTTTCATTAAAATAGAGCCTAATTTTACAAATTTTGAGCTTATTTTAGGCACCTAAAACTGCAATTTTTAGTGCCTAAAAATCCGATGTCTACTTATGAGACAACCTAATATTAATTCTTCAATACAGTATATTTCAATAACCTTGTATTTTTTATACTTTTGTTAATAAACATACTGTATGCTGTGAACTGGGTGAAAATGTAGCTGGTGTTACTGCGCCTTCTTAATTCCGGAAGTGGAAGGACGTACAGTGTCCTTGATAAACCCCACAGGAAGAAATCACACACAGTGAGATGCGGTGAATGTATTCTGCATTAGAAATGTCTGCTGTATAAATCAATTGTTTTAGATGGCCCCACAGATTAGAGTGCACAGAATCGAGATAGGAGGAACTTGCAGGTCATGAAATTGGTCCTCCCCTACCTATCCATCTGTCATGGTAGATATCAGCCAGTGCATGTCGAACAATGTGGCTAAAATGTGCTGGAGCCCCAACATGCATAAACCTCGTGTTTCTTCTTATTTTCAAAGACACATCCTGTAGCAAGCCTGCAAGATTGTTCTGAATATGTGGAAGCAAGGGGAGAACATTTTGAACATGAGTTTCTGAATTGATTAAAGTTGCAACATTGCTACCAAGCTGACAATATCTAACAGATATTTCATTATGTTATTTCATTAATAACTAGACAGTGGATGCGGGATGACTTATCGTTGAATGTAGGCGCACATTTACTATATGTTAAATTTTTTCATTCAGACCATTGGCTCAACAGGTTTTAAACGTAAACAGACGACGTCAACATGCTACTGTATCTCCGTACAGTCAGAAGAAAAAGAAAACTAACGTACTGTAGTACATACGTTGCAAGATTCAGTCCTCGTCATCATTGATGCAATTACCAGTGTTGCAGTAAACGACGATATATTCTCGTAAATTGTCGAAGGTGAATCGTCTTCGCCTATCGCTTAAATAGTTTTTGTATCGAGATAATTTCTGAAGAAAACCTCTAAAATGGGGATCACTCAATTTCTTTGGAGGAATATTTGTACTGAACATCATGTTGCACGTGTCTTTAGACCTGCACAACTAGATGATGATGATGATGATGATGATGATGATGATGATGATGATGATGATGATGATGATGATGTAGATGGTTCCTCAGATTTCATTTCAACGTATTCTCTGTGCGATGCACTGTTGCAATGTTTCTCTATAGTCTAAGTTGTTCTGGTTTGTATTTCAATTTTACATACATTAGGCTACACATGATATTGTCTTCGTTAATACATAAAATGTCACTCTCATACTTCTTAATTAATTTCGTATCTCTGAGCGCATTTAACGTTTTGCCATTATGAATCGATCAGCACAAAGCTAATAATAATAATAATAATAATAATAATAATAATAATAATAATAATAATAATAATAATAATTTTGTGCGAGATCGAGCGTATTTGCTTGTTTTCCGCACAGAACCAATACGCGGTAAGTGTGAAATACCACATTCAGTATTCCCAACGTAACACACATAACAATTTCCCTCTTCTTACCGCTTAAGCGCGACATTCATTTTACTGCTTTAGGCTTTTAACATATTATTTTTAGAGACGTTTAACATAGTAATAATTATAAATTGGAAACTTACCACTGCAATTTCACCTAAATTGCACTGTTAATTATTGTTTTTAAATATTTGCAAAAATTAAGTAAACTCTACAACACCACAAAAGTTACTGTATTTATAATGTAAGTAACATTAAGGAAGCCGTGAAAAAATCAACGAGATTCCAGATGCCGATGTTATTACTGCAATATGTTATATAAATAATATTGTTAAAATATTAAAATGAAAAATAAATCATTACATAACCTTACCGTTTGTTTTAAGTTCGCATTTATAGACTGGGGGAAAAAAAAGACAGACGTATATCACGGCCTGCTGGAGTATAGTAAACACAGAAAACATTTTACAGCAACAATGTTGAAGAAAGATATTTTGGTGTTCCGAAGTTGGCGTCATTAAACAGAAACCAATATGGAGATTTCATTGCAACTAACTAGAAATTAGTCTTTCAGGTATGTAATAAACGATCTTCGCACAAAATAATGTACGATACACGAGCGGTATATTTGTTTTCATTTAGTATTTAGTATTTATTTATTTAACCTGGTAGAGATAAGGCCGTCAGGCCTTCTCTGCCCCTCTACCAGGAGATTCCAACTACAATATCAACAATAAAATTACAATTAGTATTAAATTTACATTTACAATTACAAATAATATTACAGTTAGTATTAATATTAAATTAAAAATTAAAAAAATTAAATTAAAAAAGCTCAACTACGTTTCGCTTTTTCAATCTTTTCCTCGACCATGAAAACGTCAACATACCGCTCTTGTAGCGTATATTACTATAACCTGGCAGAGTTAAGGATATACGGCCTTCTCTAACTCTCAAACAGGAGTAAAACTGCGTTACAAAAACACTACAAATTTACAAAGTATACTACAATTTTACACACAAAACTGAATAAAATAATAATAATGTAATTTAAACAACAAGTAAGTCGAAATCAGGCATAATATATAACATACAGAAAGAAAGGAAAAAGCATAATAAAATGTGAACAGCAGGTCAAATTAAATGAGACAAACAAAGTATAAAAAATAAGACAATTATTGATAATAATAATAATAATAATAATAATAATAATAATAATAATAATAATAATAATAATAATAATAATAATGATATTGATAATACCACGATGAAGAACTAAGTAATAATTACTGCAATAAAACAAAAATATTTCCCTCAGTTTATGTTATGTTATGTTATGTTATGTTATGTTATGTTATGTTATGTTATGTTATGTTATGTTATGTTATGTTATGTTATGTTATGTTATGTTATGTTATGTTATGTTATGTTGTTACGTTACGTTATATTATGTTACGTTACATTATTACTATTCAACGCGTACTAAATACTTGAGCAGGATAACACAACTGTAAACATTGCGTTGCAATGTGACCATGAACGGACTGGGGTTCCTCCGTTTTGTACGCTGCTGTACTCGCCAGGTACACAAAAGACGGACGGCGCGGCACGTGCCATATACTCTGATACGAAACAACTTCACTTTTCCTTAAGTCATCCCGCATCCACTGTCTATTAATAACTAAGAAACTAAGAATTTTTCGGAAATACGTTTATGTGAACTTTCTTCTTTTCTTGGTGTGAGGAACATGTCCCCAAGATTTGTCAAAGTATTTCCGAAACACCCTGTATGGCCTAATAGTGATTATCTGAATAAAATCCCAAATATATATTATTAAACCGCCAAAAATAAACTTATAGTAACATCTCTGTGAATTAGATGAAGAAAAGGCTACTAATTACTGCAATAAAACATACATATTTCCCTCAGTTTTCCCGAATACACTTTAGGCCCCCTGCAATCCCACGAATTCTCGAAAGACGCTGGAGTGGAAATGAATATTGAGGCACGTGGCCACAGTACCACGACTATATATACACACGCCTCTGCAATTACCAAGTGCGGGATAAACTGAACGCGGCCCATATACAATATTAATGGCAGCATTAGTGGGACAGAAGCGTTACTTCCTCCCAGAGTAGTTTTAAACGTCATTAACAGAAAGTCTGGTTGAGAAGTGTAATTTGTGACATCGCAACAACAGACCAGTAAATAATAAAGCAATTCAGTCCTGCAACGGAGACCCTGTGGCTATAACTTCTCCGGTTATAAGATTCGAGTCTTCTTCCAAGCAAAGCACACATATCACCCACGAGATAATGGAAGACTAGAGCCCTACGCTTGGTTCTTCGTTTTGTTTTGGCTAACGAAACTTAGTTGTAGACAGAATTATACTTTTCGCCACTTGGTGCGCTCCTAGATGCGTAAAGTAATTTCAGGGATTAGCTGGAAGAAGGGCGTAATTCGAATTACTACTTTTATCCGTAAAATGGCTGTATGCGTTCTTTGGTGGCGTTTCTACAAACCACCACGATATTATGCCTCTACTCCCAATAGATTTCAATAGAGAGGTATTATTGAATCAGAGAGGGTTTGGAATTGAACGGGTTACATCAGCTTCTTGTCTATGCGGATGACGTGAATATGTTAGGAGAAAACCCACAAACGATTAAGGAAAACACGGAAATTCTACTTGAAGCAAGTAAAGAGATAGGTTTGGAAGTAAATCCCGAAAAGACTAAGTAGGCCTATATGATTATGTCTCGTGACCAGAATATTGTACGAAATGGAACTGTAAAAATTGGAGATTTATACTTTGAAAAGGTGGAAAAATTCAAATATCTTGGAGCAACAGTAACAAATATAAATGACACTCGGGAGCAAATTAAACACAGAATAAATATGGGAAATGCCTGCTATTATTCGGTTGAGAAGCTTTTGTCATCTAGTCTGCTGTCAAAAAATCTGAAAGTTAGAATTTATAACACAATTATACTACCGGTTGTTCTGTATGGTTGTGAAACTTGGACTCTCACTTTGAGAGAGGAACAGAGATTAAGGGTATTTGAGAATAAGGTTCTTAGGAAAATATTTGGGGCTAAAAGGGATGAAGTTACAGGAGAATGGAGAAAGTTACACAACTCAGAACTGCACACATTGTATTCTTCATTTGACATAATTAGGAACATTAAACCCAGACGTTTGAGATGGGCAGGACATGTAGCACGTATGGGCGAATTCAGATATGCATATAGAGTGTTAGTTGGGAGGCTGGAGGGAATAAGACCTTTGGGGAGGCCGAGACGTAGATGGGAGGATAATATTAAAATGGATTTGAGGGAGGTGGGTTATGATGATAGAGAGTGGAATAATCTTGCTCAGGATAGGGACCGATGGCGGGCTTATGTGAGGGCGGCAATGATCCTCCTGGTTCCTTAAAAGCCATAAGTAAGTAAGTAAGGTATTATTGAATTTCGTCCGTCTTCCATCTCATTACTGTGGTTCGAGACCGGCGAAAATAACTGCAAGGATGTTCGCGTTGTCTGACGAATGTTCTGATCTATTCTATCTTTCGCTTAATGGGAGCGAATACTCGTATAACCTTCCTGGTGTTGAAAGTATCAGTGAAAATGAATTGCATACGGGAAGGTAGAAAACGGAAACGGTATAACTATGAAAGAATAATCTAGCAAGCGACGAGGAAATTATGGAAAAGCTTTCTTGTTTTTTCTAAATTATTTGAAAACTGCATTAAGAATGGAATAATGGATCATATAAATAAGCAGAATATATTAAGTGAAAAACAATTTGGATTTAGAAAAAAACTGTAGTACAGAGAATGCTATTTTCAATGTTACTCAAAAAATTATTAGTGTACTTGATCAAGGTTTTAAGTGTGTTGGTATATTTTTGGATATAAGATACTGTAAGTCATTATTTATTATTAGAGAAATTAAATTTTGTTGGAATTACAAATAATGCTTTCAATTTATTAAAATATTATTTAAATGATAGAGTTCAAGCTACTAAAATTGATAATGAATTAAGTGAATTTATTAAAACTAAAATAGGTATTCCGCAAGGAACAGTCCTTGGACCGATTTTAGTTTTAATATATATTAATGACCTTTTAATGATAGATCTTAAAGAATATGAAGGTGATTTATATTCGTATGCTGGTGATACTGTTTTACTTTTTAGTGGAAAAACTTGGACTGATGCTTATTATAATGCAAATTGCGGCATAAAATTAAAGAAAAATGCATCGATTTAAATTCACTTGTAATTAATAAAGATAAATCAATAGCTATCCCATTTTCTTTAAATAATAAAGGTACTAAACCAATTTCATCTATACTACAAATTAAAATGCATAATTCTGATTGTTCCGATATAAATTGCAATTGTTCAGTTATTAATGAAGTTAATGAGATTAAATACTTAGGTATAATTATTGATAATCATTTAAAATGGAATAATCATATTCATTATATTTGTAATAAATTACGTAAAACATTATGTTACTTTGGTGTTCTAAGAAATATTTTGTCAATTAACTGTTTACGTATAATTTATTTAGCATTATTTCAATCTATATTTATGTATGGTATTATAGGTTGGGGTGGAACTTATAAATCCAACCTTTATCCGTTAATTTTACTACAGGGAAAAGTATTAAAAATTTGTTTAAAAAAGCAGAAAGATTACCCAACTGAATTGTTGTTTAAACATTTCAAAGCTTTCAATATTAAATAAATGTATTATTTTATTTTATTAAAATATTTTCATAGAAATTTTAATAATTTTGAAAGGTATATACATAAATATAGAACTAAAAATATGAATTCTCTGCGTTTGTGTGAACCAAAATGTAAAACCAATGCCCCTTTTTATCATAGTATGAGTCAAGATCCCAGATTATTAAATAAATGTTATTCCAATATTATTTTAATCACGAATCCTCTCCAAATTAATAAAAAAAAAAAATAAAAAATTTGTATTGGATTTATACTTTGGGTTTAAACATATTAAACACTATTTAATCTGTATTCACCTGAATTTTAATTTTATTTTTGTCTGTATTGGAATCCCCTCCTGAGCACGAGTCTTACTCATTCAGGAGTGGGCTAGTTTATCTTCCATTGTATTTATTAACTTTATTCATTTCAAACTTACTAGCAATAAAATAAATAAATAGGTCAGGAAAAATTTGAAATAAATACAGTATTACTATTTATTTTTGTCAATGGAGAATGAATATAAGGTACTAATAATATAGGCGTATGCAGTGCTATAAAATGTTAGATCCAGGCTAGCAGTCAGTCATTTAGGAACGATCAAAACATTTAAGCCAGTTGCTACCAAAAGAAATATGAGATGTCTACAGATGAACAAGCCATTTTCCATTGAGGATTTTGGGAAACTGGAGTCAAAAACCAACAGGATGGGATATTTGGAGAGAAGGACCATTAAGCAACGTCAAACACCTCTAAAACCACAGCACCGAGAATGTTCTTGGGTATACAGTATCATGACTGAGAAGAATTTTTATGCAAGTCCTTTATTCTGTCATTGTTCAAAATATCTAAGAAACGAGTGATAACTGTACAAAATATAGTTGATAATGTAATGACAGATATGAGAGGTAAACACTCCAATAGGCCTCACAAGATTCTAGATGTTGTTTATGTTAGATTATTAGATCACTTAAAGTGGTATAGTGTTTGTAACCCTATAGTCTAGGTACTTTCAGTAAAAATGATAATGTGAAATAAGTGGGATTAATTATTATTAATCTTGTGATATATTAGTAAACGAACATCATATATATATATATATATATATATATATATATATATATATATATTGCAGAACATACATTGTAATTATCTTTCTTATTGTAGTATAGACCTATATCTAGCCTCTCCTATAGAAACATAGAAAAATTAACAGTATTGCAGTATTTTCAACCCTCCTCTATGGCAGAAGGGCTTAATTAAAAATAATAAATGCCTCGTTCTAGTATAAAAGAACGTATTACCCTACAATATATATGAACTAGTGGCTTGTGTAACAAATGCTGCAAACTAAGTTCATTAGACGCTCAAATAAACATTTTTCAGATTTATTTTCAATGAAGAATACCAGACATTTTGAAAGTTATTTGCTTCCATACAAATGAAACATACTCCCTCTGAATGGGGTTTTTATGCCAAATACATTTTCTTGAATCTACATACACCTTCAGTTTTTTAGTTTGAACGCGAAAACGTAAGTAACAATGTTAGGACGATCAATCGGTTTTTCATGTGGGAGTAAAGCAGTATAAAAATAGCTATCTCAGGTCATTATGGATTGTAGGTGAAAGTTAAAAAAAAATGTCTGGTTTGCTATGCTTTCGAACAATAGACATAGCATCTTGGTATAGCTGCTGCATGTAGAGCTTGAAATATAGACGGTAAAATCATTTTATCCTGCTAAGAGATCTTGCTGAAATGATCGGGAGACAACAAAATCTTGTAGGCCTCTTATTTTATCAGTAAGTAATACCTTTTGGTCTTTCCTTAGGAACTGTAATTCTTGCGCTCTCTCGAGCCAATACTGAAGAAAATCAGGCATATAAATATCTACACCACACCGCCATTAAATATATGAAAAAAGACCCAACCCCACTTGATTAATAACTATAAAAATATTTGATTTTTAATAACAATATTATTACCTTACGTACTGTACTCAGAATATTACACACCACAGAATCAGACCTGTAAATTATTTTTAGTAAGTCTTGAAGTTTTTAATAACGAATTTAATTTGAGCTCTAATATGTCAGCATTCTTGTAGATCATGGCATTCGTGTAATATTGTTTACTGTAGTGTGTGTTTTGTTTTATTCTGAAATGCAATTAGTAGTGACTACAGATGGATTTTAGGAAGTAGGAAAATTATGTTGAAAAATTGAGATTTCATTGAAAACTACTACTTTTTCTGAAAAACTTTGGGTTCTAAGCTTCAAAATGAGGGATCATTTATTAAAATCCGTTCAGCCGTTTTCCCGTAATTTCCATTACCAGTTCAAATTATATATATATATATATATATATATATATATATATATATATATAGTGTCATATTACAGCAAGAGATGCAGGGTACAGATAGTTTTTGTTATCTCAAAACTATGTTTTCTGAATTACGCCCTTCTTCCAGCCAACCCCTCAATTATTTATTTCGCCACTTGATATGCTGTTACATGTAGGGAGTAATTAATTGTCCCGGTCATAAACAGGTGGCAGCTAGATCAATTTCTACATTAGCGCCTCTAGCGTTTGAAATAGAAAAGTCAATAAATTTCGCATCTTACTATTTTTCCATGCCAAAATGTTGAAGGAAATAGGAGATACAGGAATACCTCATAAGAGATGACTCGACCAATGGAATCAGAATCACAACCAAAATCCTGTATAGTGGAGGAGAGGAAGAATAAGAAGAAGAAAAAGAAGACCAAGACCATTTTTATCCGTCATTTATGTCAACTTAGCGGCCAAGATTTGAACTTGGATATCTGACGAGGAAAATCGGCGTACATTATACTTATAAGGACTCCAAAATGCATGTCTCCAAGACTCCCATTCCTTCTACATGTATAGCTAATCAAATTTTCTCAGATTCGCACGCCCCTGCTCGTCGGCCATCAGTCAGATGAAACGAGCAATCT